>NC_134687.1:612734005-612824005 GCF_050947455.1 Rhinoderma darwinii
CTGTGGCCATTTCACATCCAACCTCGGTGTCACGTGTCTTTCCTAAAGGTGGGGGTGGAGGGATAGGATGGGTAAGGGAAGGTTCATTAACACACGACTCTACTTAGGCAGGTCAAGAAGAGGCTGGACGCAGCCTGCAGGGCTTAAGGGGAAGCCGCCATGACCTCCCTGGTAGGAAAAGGGTTAATAGGTGAGGGAGAGTTGGAGGGAGAGTTGGAGGGAGTTGGAGGAGGGACAAGGAGGAGTCAGGGGGCCGTTGCGGAGCTTCCCGCTGTTTTCGGCATTGAGCCGGAAGCAGCGGGAGGAGTAACACAGGGAAAGACAAGCTCCCACCCTCCCGCCCTTGGTTTGTTACCCCTGTGGGTCTTTATGTACGTCCGTCTATGAGTGTTGTGTTTTATTTGTGGGCTTATTTAACATGTTTTTTCCTTTTTCCGGAGTAGGTTCTGTTGTCATGGCAGCTGGCGGGGGGAGTCCTTGAGGCCAGTCAGTACAAAATGGTGGGGGGGTCGCATCGGGGGTATGCGTACCCCAAAAAAGGTACATGGTTGAAGACTTCATCGGGTGTTATCCCTTTGAAGTGGTCTTCTGGTGGAAGGTATATCACTTGAAGGCTTCATCGGGTGTTATCCCTTTGAAGTGGACTTCTAGTGGTCGGTATATCACTTGAGGGCTTCATCGGGTGTTATCCCTTTGAAGTGGACTTCTAGTGGTTGGAGCCATCTGCAGAGGTGAACGGTGCTTCCGAGCTGGTTTACGGCTGGAGGTAATTGGTGGTTTGCAGATGGCTAACTCGGTGTGTTCTTAAAAAAGGAATATCTGAAAGGGCTTCAAGGACTTCCTCTGCTCGGGTTAATGTTAACGTTAAAATTGTTATTTACGATTCTGACCCATGTTGGGTCATGTGAATTATTAGGAGGAATTCTCTGGTGGATTCCTAACTAGTTATCCGAATGTTTCGGATTTAAATTGTTTTTATAAAACTGTGAAATTAATAAACGGCTGCTGTGGCCATTTCACATCCAACCTCGGTGTCACGTGTCTTTCCTAAAGGTGGGGGTGGAGGGATAGGATGGGTAAGGGAAGGTTCATTAACACACGACTCTACTTAGGCAGGTCATGACAAAGTGTGCTCTTTGCTGGGTCCCATATTAAAGAATAATCAATATATGCACTCCAAATAGCATTAGTACTGCGGGCTAGGTGTGGTTCAAAAACCAACCCCCACTGGCGTAGCTATAGGGGTCGCAGCGGTCGCAATTGCGACCGGGCCCCGAAGCCAGGGGGGCCCACGGCCCCCCGCACCACATCAATAAAAAGTTACTATAGTAACTCGGGCCGCGGGCCCCTGTTACTATAGTAACATACTTTACTTACCTTCCTGGTTCCGGATCGCAGCGGAGGTCCTGACGTCAAGCGCTGCGCGCAGCGCATGACGTCACAGCGCTATGCGCCGCGCACAGCATCGAGAGGACAGAACTCCTGCCGCGGCCGAAGAGGAAGGTAAGGTTAGCCCTGACTGGCGGGGTCTGACTCCCGGGACCCGCCAGTCAGCTGTTTTGAAGGGGCCGCAGCACTCGTACGAGAGCTGCTCCCCTTCATTCCTGTCACTTCATTCCGGTCACACTGTGAATCGGTGTCGGCGATTCACAGTGTGGGCGAGTAGTGAAATTAAGGGGAAGCAGCTCTCGTACGAGTGCTGCGGCCCCTTCAAAACAGCTGATTTGCGGGTCCCGAGAGACACATCAGCTATTGATGGCCTATCCTGTGGATAGGCCATCAATGTTTAGGGACTGTGCAACCCCTAAGCATACGATGTAGCAGGCTTAGGGGGCCCATGAGACAGGATCACAGATTGTGTGATCCTGTCTGCTGGGCCCTGTATCTAAGCCAATCACATGGTAGGCTTAGATACATGGCCCATGCGTGATCCTGTCTGCTGGGCCCTGTATCTAAGCCAATCACATGGTAGGCTTAGATACATGGCCCATGCGTGATCCTGTCTGTTGGGCCCTGTATCTAAGCCAATTACATGGTAGGCTTAGATACATGGCCCATGCGTGATCCTGTCTGCTGGGCCCTGTATCTAAGCCTACCACACTGTAGGTTTAGATACAGGGCCCCAGCACACAGTAATCTTATACTGTATAAGATTACTGTCTGCTGGAATCTGTATCTAAGCCTACCTTGTGGTAGGCTTAGATATACAGGGTCCCACAGACAGTATCACACATGGGCCCTGTATCTAAGCCTTAGGGTATGTGCACAGACACTAATTACGTCCGTAATTGACGGACGTATTTCGGCCGCAAGTACCGGACCGAACACAGTGCAGGGAGCCGGGCTCCTAGCATTATAGTTATGTACGATGCTAGGAGTCCCTGGCTCGCTGCAGGACAGCTGTCCCGTACTGTAATCATGTTTTCAGTACGGGACAGTTGTCCGGCAGGGACTCCTAGCGTCGTACATAAGTACGACTCTAGGAGCCCGGCTCCCTGCACTGTGTTCGGTCCGGTACTTGCGGCCGAAATACATCCGTCAATTACGGACGTAATTAGTGTGTGTGCACATACCCTAACACACGTGTTACTAATCACTTTTTGTGTGTTTTCTTACAGGTTCGGTCGTTGGACTACGTCGGATTCCAGGACTACTTCGATGACAGCTTTTTTTTAATTAATAAAATGGTTAATGAGGGCTGTGTGTTTTTTTTTTTATTTCAATAAAATATTTTTTCTATGTCTTTGTGTTTTTTTTTTAAACTATATTACTACCGCCTTAGTAATGGCTGCCGGCTGATTGACAGCATCCATTGCTAAGGCGGGGCTTAGTGTTAGCGGATGCAGAGGCTAACACTAACCCCCTTTATTACCCCGGTACCCACCGCCACCAGGGGTGCTGGGAAGAGCCGGGTACGATCCAGTACCTGACCATCTGTAGTGATGGTCGGCCACTGGGGTGGCCGCAGGCTGGTATTATCAGGAGGGGAAAGGCCAAAAACAGTGGCCCTTCCCATCCTGGTAATGCTGCCTGCTGCTGCTTTATTGTATCTGGCTGGTTATGAAAATGGGGGGGACCCCACGTCATTTAAAAAAAATAAAAAAAATAATTGGAAAGAACGATGTTGGGTCCCTCCCAATTTTCATAACCAGCCAGATACAACACAGCAGCAGCAGGCAGCATTACAAGGGTGGGAAGGGCCACTGTTTTTGGCCTTCCACAGCCTAATACTACCAGCCTGCGGCCACCCCGGTGCCTGCCCGTCACTACAGATGGTCGGGTACTGGTTCGTACCCGGCTCTTCTCAGTACTCCTGGTGGCGGTGGGTACCGGGGTAATAATGGGGGTTAGTGTAGCCTCTGCACCGGCTAACATTAAGCCCCGCTTTAGTAATGGAGGTTGTCAATCAGCCAGCGGCCATTACTGAGGCGGTGATAATAAAGTTTAAAAAGATACAAGCACATAGAAAAAATATTTTATTGAAATAAAAAAACACAACCCTCATTAACCATTTTATTGAGAATAAAAAAAACGCCGTCATTGAAGTCCTCGTATCCGAAGTCCAACAACCGAACCTGTAAAAAAAACACAAACACACAAAAATAATCAGTAACACATAAAGAAGCAAAATTATTATTCTTACCTATCCTGGGTCCAGCGCTGGAGCCGCAATGTCAGCGAGCTGGGCCCTGTATCTAATCCTATCATGTGTGATACAGTCTGCTGAGCTGTGTATCTAATCCAATCATGTATGATACTGTCTGCTGGGCCCTATATCTAATCCGATCATGTGTGATACTGTCTGCTGAGCCACTGTATCTAATCCTATCATGTGTGATACTGTCTGCTGAGCCACTGTATCTAATCCTATCATGTGTGGTACTGTCTGCTGAGCCACTGTATCTAATCCTATCATGTGTGATCCTATCATGTAATCCTATCATGTGTGATACTGTCTGCTGGGCCACTGTATCTAATCCTATCATGTGTGATATTGTATGCTGAGCCACTGTATCTAATCCTATCCATAGTTTATAGGGTCGTAGTGCTATAGATATGCTATGCTGTCTCCTATACACACTTTTTTTTGGGCGGACACATATGTATTGGGGCTATTTCCCGGACATTTTAAGCCCTGAGGGTATGTTCACACGGCAGCGTCCGTTACGGCTGAAATTACTGTGCTGTTTTCAGGAGAAAACAGCACCGTAATTTCAGCCGTAACGGCATGTGCAGGCGTCTTTTGCTGCGTCCATTACGGAAGTAATTGAAGCTGGTTTTCCATGGAGTCCATGGAAAACGGCTCCATTTACGTCTGAAGAAGTGACAGGCACTTTTTTACGTGCCGCCTTTTGACAGCGGCGCGTAAAAAAAAATGACCGTCGGCACAGAACATCGTAAGACCCATTCAAATGAATGGGCAGATGTGTGCCGACGCTTTTGAGCCGCATTTTCGGACGTAATTCAATGCTAAAACGCCTGAATTACGTCCGTAAATAGTGTGTGTGAACCCAGCCTTAGTGACGCCCCGGCTGCTAGTGCTGCATTGTTGGGTCACTTAGGAGACTCAGCGATGCAGCTGAAAGCGGACCGTCGGCCATGAGAAGTTTGCGGGGGGGGGGCCCAGTAAGAATTTTTGCATCGGGGCCCATGAGCCTCTAGCTACGCCCCTGCCAACCCCCCATATATAATCAAATAGGCAGCTCCATTTAAATGTATCAAAACACAGAGAAAGGGAAGAACTTATAGCCAGGAATTTATATAAAAAGTAGAAATTTTATTAACATATATAGACAGACAGTTTTGTAAAAAAACAATGTATATATATAATACAATACAAGGAAAAGACCCTAGTAAAAAGGTTAGGGAGTGATTATCAGCATTACTGGTGTACATACTGGGTTAGCTATACTATCACAGATCACATCCTGTCATATGTTCAAAAACTTCCTATATGGAAAGTGAAAAAGTTGTATAAACTCTATGTTGAGTCTGGAACAATAAAACAGGATTCAGACCATCTTAGTCAGGTGTTAATACAAATATACATAGACAGTAGCTCACCCATAATATATTGTAGTTGCAGTCCGATAAATGCTCCAGCACAAAAGGGGCTTTCCCTTTCTCTGTGTTTTGACCCATATTAAAGGAACAGTGTCACCAAAATTTTTTTTTTTAATATGTTAAAGATGTTAGTGCTTTATTAAAAACGTTTGGATTAATTTGTGTGTTTGTGTGTTACTTTTTTTTATTTTTACACTTTTTCTTCCCTATGGGGGCTGCCATTTTTTTTTCCATTTCTGTATGTGTCGATTAACGACACATACAGACATGGAATACGACAGCTCCAGTCCCATAGGGACTGCGAACGGGGCCCGTTCCATCCACTATCGTGTACGCCGCTGTGTGGGAACGGCGCATGCGCCGCTCCCACACAGTTCAATTTGAAATGCGCGCCGTCCGGCGCCATTTTCCTGTGGACCGGAAGTCGCGGCCGGACAGTAAGATTACTACTTCCGGTCGCGGCTTCCGGACTTGTGCACATGGAGCAGCGGCAGCAGACGGAGCGGATGGACCGGAGGGAGCGGCGGCGACTGGAGCAGGTAAGTTATTTCTATGTATGTTCGTGTTTCAGTGTGTTTACTACTGTATGTTAACCTTCTACACTGTGTGTTAGCTCAAAAAATGGCGACACACAGTGTAGGAGGTTAGACCATTCAAACCCCTCGTTTCTCCCGGCACTAGCCAGGATAAAGGAGGGGGGGATTCTGAGAGCTCACTAGAGCGAGGGATTTTTACCCAATTTTGCAGCATAAAGCAATGTGGTTGCTTTACCACATGCAATGCTGCAATTTTGGGAATGGCTCCATCTAGTGACCAGTGCTGGGAAATATTATAAATTGAATCCAATTTATAATATTTCCTGACTCGTGAAAAAAATAAATAAAAATTAGAACAATGTTTAATCACCTATACACTAACTGTTTAACTAAAAAAAAACAACATGTTTTGCTGGCAACACATGTCCTTTAAAGAAGTTGTGTGCAATGAGGCAATACCTTTAAAGGGTATGTCTACTTTTAATACCATTTTAAAATTAATATATAGATATAATATACATAAAGAGTTAATGTGTACATACATTACATTAATTATTTTGTCCTGATTCGGAGTTCCAGCCTTTATTATACTCCAGAGCTGCATTCATAATTCTGCTGGTTTCTAGCTTGTCATCAGACATACTTCTAGGAGCTGTGGGCTAGTTTTTTTTTTTTAAATATATTACCTTACTATACAATGCCTGGTGTAAAGATGACAACTTAAAGATTGCAAGACACCAGAGTAAGTACTGTGCAGATACTGAACAAGCAAGACATGTTGAGAGATTACAGTTCTAAAGCCTGCAGATTTGTGAATACAGTTCTGGAGTATAATACAGACTGTAACTCAGAATCAGTACAAGATAAGTAATGTATTCTATTTAAAACATGACTCCATGAATTGTGAATGCAGTTCTGGAGTATAATACATCATGTAATTTAGGATAAGTACAAAATAAATAATGTAATGTATGAGGACAGTGAGTGCAGAATAGAGAGTGCAGCCCTGGAGTATAATACGGGATGTAATGCAGGATCAGTACAGGATAAGTAATGTAATTTATATACAAAGTGATTCCACCATCAGAATAGTGAGTGCAGCTCTGGAGTATAATACAGGATGTAACTCCGGATCAGTTCAGGATAAGTAATGTAATGTATGTACATAGTCAATCCACCAGCAGAATAGTGAGTGCAGCTCTGGAGTATAATACAGGATGTAACTCAGGATCAGTACAAAATAAGTAATGTAATGGATGTATGCAGTGACTCCGCCAGCAGAATAGTGAGGGCAGCTCTGGAGTATAATACAGGCTGTAACTCAGGATAATTACAAGATAAGTAATGCAATATAGTTAAATACCGACGCCATATTTTATGTAGATTCATTGTGTATGGAAACTATTAAAACTGTATAATCAAATCAGTCACAATTATTCTTGCTTTCTGCTGCCGTAACTAAAGGAGTAATAAATTTAGATACAAAACCAAAACAAATCTGCAGTTTCTTTGAATGCAGTCTACAAAATAAACGGGATGTTGTTATTATGCCGTCCATGCATCTTATCCTGGAATACTGCAATAATCTTTTGTCCCAACAGATGGAGCTTTAAATCTTTTATATGACTTCTGAAAGGAAAAGCATGTTTATGTATGCAGGGTACAGTGTATACAAATTGAATGGCTGCAAGTGGAATCACAAGAATATTTCGACTGAAACTCATCTAATTTATTTCATGGTGTATGTAAAAAGCAAATGGATATCACAATTCAGTTTGTAGTGGTGGCTTGATCAGGTAGAAAATGAAAAGCACCACTAATGGCAGACGCACATGCCGAGCATTTATATATCATGAAATAAAATATTATTGTATATCTAATACATAAATATCAGTATTTCCTAACCAGAGTTCCCGGGGGGTTCCTTGGTTGCCTAGGAAGCAGAGCTGTCACCTTTACTGTAGACACGGGGTAGTTGAACAGTTAAGTCCAGAATTATTTGGACAGTGACACAATCTTCATGATTTGGGCTCTGCTGCCACCACATTGGATTTGAAATAAAACAACTAAGATGCAATTGAAGTGGAGACTTTCAGGTTTAATTCAAGGGCTTGAACAAAAATATCCTGTGAAACGTTTAGGCCTCATGCACACGACCGTAGAAATGTGCACGCCCGTGATTTTCGGGTCGGCCGGCAGCGGACTGTCAGCCGCGAGCCACCCGCAAATCGCGGGCAATGCCATTATTTTCAAAGAGCCCGGACCGCAGAATACGGCCGTAATAAGACATATCCGTTCTTTCTGCGGTGCGGGCTCCCGGGCCATGTACAGACCATAAAAAATACGGTCGTGTGCATGGCCCCAAAGAAATGAATGGGGCCGCAATTCTCCCGTGGATTTTCGGGGGAATTGCGGCTTCAAAAGCACGTTCGTGTGCATGGGGCCTTAGGAATTGCAACCATTTTTCTACACATCTTCCTCATTTCAGGGGCTCAAAGGTAATTGGACAAATTAACATTACCATAAATAAAATTGTTTTTTTTAATACTTTGTAGAGAATCCTTTGCAGGCAATGACTGCCTGAAGTCTGGAACCCATGGACGTCACAAGAGATGCGGAAGGATCACACGCTGGGTTTCCTCCTTTGTGATGCTTTGCCCGGCCTTTACTGCAACGTCTTCAGTTGCTTGTTTAATCTTAGGAGACAGTCCCTGCCAGAATGTAGCCACCAGGGCCTCAATGTTTCACAACAGTTCTGCTGCCAGGGTGCGGAAGTGGATGGCGTACTCGCCCACGGAGGTGTCTTCTTGGCGTAGATTCAGCAAGGAAGCTGCTGTGGACGAGACTGGTCCAAACACTGTGCGAAATTATTGTTCGGAGGAACCCCTGGAAATCAGGGGTCTCTGGTCCTTGTCTCTCCCAGATAGGATTTGCCCACGCAAGTGCCTTGCCAGTGAGTAGAGAGATGATGAAAGCGACCCTTGCGCTATCAGATGAAAATGCCCTTGCATAGAGGCTGAAGTGGATCTGGCACTGGTTCAAAAATCCACGACAGGTCCCTGCATCTCCATCATAGTGGTCAGGAAGTGGCAAAGAAAAACCGGGATCAACATGGCCAGGAGGTGTAGTCTGAGGATCAACACTGCCAGGAGGTGTAGTGGGAGGAACGGCAGCTAGCGCCTCCTGCCGATGTGAGATAATGTTCAAGGACTGGGGGAGTTGGCCCTGTCGAGACCGGAGGTCTAGCATATCCGTCCGCATCTCTTGTGACGTCATCTTGGTCTTGGATCGACCAGAGGGGTCCATGGCCTGAGCGTACTGTCACGTTGGGTTCGTGGACCCACTGGGCCGTACAGCGATGGCCCAACAGCAGGTCACAGTCCATAGTTCGTATAGGGTACCTGTGGCAGCTCGGACAGTAGCAAGGCAGGCTCGGCTGGAACTAGGCAGCAGGTAGACGTCAGGCGTGGAGTAGCAGGACAGGCGTGGAATACAGCACAGCATGACTATAGCTCAGCACAGCACTTGACCAGGATAGCACGGGATACTGGATACAGGTACGGGGAACACAGGGAACTGGAAAATACTAGGAGACCATTTGCATAGACAAACTTTGGATACAACAAACAACGCTCAGGCATTGCAGGGAGGGGCACAGCCCTTCTTATAGCCCAGGGTGCTCTGGGAGCAATCAGCTCAATCTCCCACCTGCGTGTGCTTTGGCTTTCTTAAGTCTGGACTGAGCTCGCGAGCGCACCCTGGTGGTTACTGTGGAACAGGACGGCCGTATGTGCAGACATCTCTGGAGAGAAGAGCGTTGACTGGATTAACCCCTTAAGGACGCAGCCTAGTTTTGGCCTTAAGGCTCAGAGCCCATTTTTCAAATCTGACATATTTCACTTTATGTGGTAATAACGTCGGAATGCTTAAACCTACCCAAGCGATTCTGAGATTGTTTTCTCGTGACACATTGGGCTTCATGTTCGTGGTAAAATTTGGTCGATATATTCAGTGTTTATTGGTGAAAAATTGCAAAATGTAGAGAAAATTTTGAAAAAATTGCATTTTTCAGAATTTAAATGCATCTGCTTGTAAAACAGACGTTTATACCACCCAAAATAGTTACTAGTTCACATTTCCCATATGTCTACTTTAGATTGGCATCATTTTTTGAACATTATTTTATTTTTCTTGGACGTTACAAGGCTTAGAACATAAACAGCAATTTCTCATATTTTTAAGAAAATTTCAAAAGCCTTTTTTTTAAGGTACCTCTTGAGTTCTGAAGTGGCTTTGAGGGGCCTATGTATTAGAAACCCTGATAAAACACCCCATTTTATAAACTAGACCCCTCAAAGTATTCAAAACAGCAGTTAGAAAGTTTTTTAACCCTTCAGGCATTTCACAGGAATTAAAGCAAAGTGGAGGTGAAATTTGCAAATTTCATTTTTCTTGCTGAATTTCAATTTTATTCATTTTTTTTCTGTAACACAGAAGGTTTTACCAGAGAAACAATACTAAATATGTATTGTCCAGATTCTGCAGTTTTTAGAAATGTCCCACATGTGGCCCTACTGCGCTCGTGGACTAAAACACAAGCCCTAGAAGCAAAGAAGCACCTAGTGCATTTTGAGTCCTCTTTTTTTATTAGAATATATTTTAGGCAGCATGCCAGGTTTGAAGAGGTGTTGAGGTGCCAAAACAGTAGGAATCCCCCAAAAGTGACCCCATTTTGGAAACTACACCCCTCAAGGAATTCATTTAGGGTTGTTGTTACCATTTTTACTGCACAGTTATTTCACAGCACGTATTTGAATTGGGCTCTGAAATGAAAAAAATTTAATTTTTTCCAATAAAATGTCATTTGTGATCAAAATTTCTTATTTTCACAGGAAACAAAATACCCCATTTTGTTGCCCAATTTGTCCTTAGTGTGGCAATATCCCATTTGTGGTGATAAACTGCCCTTTGGGCCCATGGGAGGGCTCAGAAGGAAAGGAGCGCTATATGTTTGTTGGAGTCCAGATTTTGTTGGATTGGTTTTCGGGTGCCATGTCGCATTTGCAGAGCCTCAGAGGTATCAAAGCAATGGAAACCCACCAAAAGTGACCCCATTTTGGAAACTAAACCCCTCAAGGAATTCATTTATGGTTGTTGTTAGCATTTTGACCACACAGTTTTTTCACAGCACCTATTTCAATTGGGCTGTGACATTAAAAAAATGACATTTTTTCCAATAAGATGTAATTTTTTACCAAAATTTCTTATTTTCACAGGGAACAAAATACTCAATTTTGTTGCCCAATTTCTCCTGAGTGCATCAATACCCCATTTGTGGCAATAAACTGCCGTTTGGGCCCATGGGAGGCCTCAGAAGGGAAGGAGCGCTGTGTGTTCTTTGGAGTACAGATTTTGCTGGTTTGGTTTTCGGGTGCCATGTCGCATTTGCAGAGCCCCAGAGGTATCAAAGCAATGGAAACCCACCAGAAGTGACCCCATTTTGGAAACTACACCCCTCAAGGAATTAATTTATGGGTAATGTGACCATTTAGACTCCATAGTTTCTTCACAGAACTTATTTGAATTGGGCTGGGAATTTAAAAAATATATATTTTTTCCAATAATATGTAATTTTAGCTCAAAAATTCTTATTTTCACAAGAAATAAAATACTCCATTTTGTTGCCCAATTTGTCCTGAGTGCGGCAATACCCCATTTGTGGTGATAAACTGCCGTTTGGGACCATGGGAGGGCTCAGGAAGGAAAGGAGCGCTGTGTGTTCTTTGGAGTACAGATTTTGCTGGATTGGTTTTCGGGTGCCATGTCGCATTTGCAGAGCCCCAGAGGTATCAAAGCAATAGAAACCCACCACAAATGACCCCATTTTGTAAACTACACCCCTCAAGGAATTCATTTATGGGTGTTGTGACCATTTTGACCCCATAGTTTTTTCACAGAACTTATTTGAATTGGGCTGGGAATGAAAACAAAATTATTTTTTTCAAATAATATGTAGTTTTGGCTGAAAATTTCTTATTTTCACAAGAAACAAAATACCCCATTCTGTTGCGCAATTTGTTCTGAGTGCCGCAATACCCCATTTGTTGTGATAAACTGCCGTTTGGGCCCATGGGAGGGCTCAGAAGGAAAGGACCACCATTTGGCCTACTGGGGATTTTCTAGTGCGAAGTCATGTATGCAGAAGCCCCTGAGGTACCAGTACAGTTGAAACCCGCAAGAAGTGACCCCGTTTTAATAACTACACCCTTAAGGCATTCATCTAGAGGTGTAGTGAGCATTTTGACCGGAGACCTACACCCCATAAACTGTAATGTGGGTTCTCCCGGGTATGGCAATACCCTACATGTGGCTGTTATCAGCTGCCTGGACACACAGCAGGGCCCAGAGGGGAAAGACGAGGGGGGATAAGCTGTGCGGAGTGCATCAGGGTAAGTAAAATTGGGGTAAATTATAAACCAAGGGATGTATGATAAATTTTAAAACACTTTCATACAGAGCTCAGGTTATTCGGGACACGTGTCACATTGATATATTGTGTCCTCCCTTATCCCCCTCTTATAGCAGACTTTGCACCTCTTTTGACTTTTTCCCTTCTTGCCAGTTTGGGGAACTTCTCCTGGAAAGTGTTGCCCTGGTACGATGCGTGTGGGCTCGCTTCCAGAAGTACTGGGTGCCCCCCCTTCTTGGTCCCTAAAGATTAGGTTCTTGATAATCACCTCTTGAAATTCCAGGAAAGTTCCCGTCTGGCCTGCACATCGACGTAGCATGTACGCATTGTACAATGCCATCTGTATGATGTGCCCGGCCAGCTTCTTATACCACACCGCATGGCGCTGTAGGGCTTCAGGATTTGATCTTACAAGTCCATCCCTCCCATGTACCTATTGTAGTCCAGGATGCAGTCTGGTTTGGGGGTGGCCTTTCCTTCATATATCCTAAACGTGTAGGTATACCCTGATGCACTCTCACAGCTTATACATCTTCACGCCATACCTTGCCCTCTTACCCGGCAGGTACTGGTGGAATTGAACTCTCCCTTTAAAATGTACCAGGGACTCATTAATAGAAATACACTTCTCGGGGGTGTATGCTTGGGAAAACCGGGCACTGGAACGGTCTAATAGGGGTCTCCGTTTATACAAACGGTCAAAACTGGGGTCATCTCGGGGTGGGCACGGCTCATTATCAGTATAATGTAAGAAGCGAAGTATTGCCTCATTTATTTATTTTTTTAGGTTCCAGTTCAGTTCTGAAGTTGCTTTGAGGGGCCCATATATTAGAAACCCCTATCAAATACCCCATTTTAGAAACTAGACCCCTCAAAGTATTCACAACAGCATTTAGAAAGTTTATGAACCTTTAGGTGTTTCACAGAAATTTAGAGCAAAGTAGAGGTGAAATTTACATATTTTTTTTGTCAGTAAATCCTCTTTATACCATTTTTTTTATAACACAAAAGGATTTATCAGAGAAACGCAACTTAATACGTATTGCCCAGATTCTGCAGTTTTGAGAAATATCCCACATGTGGCCCTCGGGCGGTAATGGACTGAAGCACCGGCCTCCGAAGCAAAGGAGCACTTAGTGGATTTTGAAGCCTCTTTTTTATTAGGCACCATGTCCGGTTTGAAGAGGTTTTGTGGTGCCAAAACATTGGGAACCCCCCAAAAGTGACCCCAATTTGGAAACTAGACCCCTTGAGGAATCCATTGTAGTTTTCTTGGGGTGCATGCGGCTTTTTGATCAGTTTTTATTCTATTTTTAGGTGGCGTGGTGACTAAAAAACAGCAATTGTACTATTGTTTTTATATTCTTTTTTTTTTACAGCGTTCACCGTGCGCTATAAATGACATATTCACTTTATTCTGCGGGGCGATACGATTACGGCGATACCAGATGTTTATAGTTTTTTTTTATGTCTTATGGCGTTTGCACAATAAAATACGTTTTGTAAATAATCATTCACTTTTTGTGTTACCTTATTCTAAGAGCCAGAACGTTTTTATTTTTCAATCAATAAAGCCGTGCGAGGACTTATTTTTTGCGTAACGAACTGTAGTTTCGATCAGTACCATTTTTAGGTATATGCGACTTTTTGATCTCTTTTTATTCCATTTTTTGGGAGGTGAAGTGACCAAAGAATTGTGATTGTGGTTCGGTTTATTATTATTTTATTTTACGGCGTTCACCGTGCGGGATAAATAATGAAAAATTTTGTAGTTCAGGCCGTTACGGACGCGGCGATACCAATTATGTATAGTTTATTTGTTTGTTTATATATTTTTATTAATAATAAAGGACTTATAAGGGAAAAAGGGGGATTTTTACTTTTAATACTTTTAAATCTTTTATTTTCTTATTTTTACACATCTTTTTTTAACTTTTTTTTTACTTTATTACTTTGTCCCACTAGGGGACATGAGGGCAGGAGGCCCTGATCGCTATTCTAATACACTGCACTACATGCGTAGTGCAGTGTATTAGAACTGTCAGCTACTCACTGACAGCAAGCATAGTGGGTCCTGACATTGTCAGGACCCACTAGGCTTCCGTCTATGGCATAGCCGGACGCCATTGTTTGGTGTCCGGTTGCCATAGTCACCATCGCCGGCCGCTATCGCGTAGCAGGCCGGCGATGGCAGCTTAACCCCTAAAAAGCCGCGATCTCTATAGAACGCGGCTTTTAAGGGGTTAATCAGCGGGGACACAGCGATCGGTCCCCGCTGTAGGAGCTGTGACAGCTGCTGAACAAGACAGCAGCTGTCACAGCTCCTGTATGTGTCGGGAGGACGGCCGAAACGGCCGTTACTCCCGAGACGTACTATTACGGCATGGAGCGCGAACGATACAGCTGCCATGACGTAATAGTACGTCAAGGAGCGGGAAGGGGTTAAAGGAGTTCGTGGTCAGTGACCACGGACGTTACAAGGGTTTTTTTTTCACCTTGGAAAGGTTTCTGCTTTTATCCACCACTGTTGTCTTCCGTGGACGTCCAGGCCTTTTGGACTTCACGAGATCACGGGTGCGCACTTTTTTTTTTTTTCAAGCATGTACCAAACTGTTGATTTGGGAACTCCTAACATTTGTGCTATTTCTCTGATGGATTTCTTCATTTTTTTCAGCCTAACGATGGTCTGTTTCACTTGTATTGAGAGCTCCTTTGACCTCATGTTGTGGGTTCACAGCAACAGCTTCCAAAGGAAAATGCCACACCTGGAATCAACTCCAGACATTTTATCTGCTGAATTGATGATGGATCAACGAGGGAATAGCCCATGCAGCCCATTAAATAGCTTTTGAGATAAATGTCCAATTACCTTTGGTCCCTTGAAAAAGAGGCAGTTACATATTAAAGAGCTGTAATTCCTAAACCCTTCCTCAAATTAGGATGTAATTACCCTCAAATTAAAGCTGAGAGTCTGCACTTTAAGCCCATATTGATTATATAACTGTATATTCAATATGTCTTGTTAAACAGCTAAAATGCCAAAACTTGTGTCACTGTCCAAATATTTCTGGACCTAACTGTATATAGGGGCAGACAAACCATATGTGAACCTATGCAGCTGTACAGAGGCCCAGTAGATAAAGGGGTCCACAGCTACCTTAAATTAATTTTCCTACTGTCTATTAGTTTGCATGTAAGGGACTGAGCTAATGAATTCCAAAACTCACAATTACTGGTCGCCTGTTACAGAGACTCATGAGGGTGAACTATGCTGAGATATTGGGAAGGAAGGGGCCCTCTGCTGTGTCCGCTTCTGGTTGTAGGGGTTCCTCAAAAAGAGAGGTTCTTCAAAGGTTCCTCCCAGTTACTAGGTTGGGAAATTATTGCGAAAGAGGAAAGCAACTTAACAAAAATGTGACAATCAAGATCAGTTACTGCGTTTTTCAGTGCGTATGGGGCCTAAGGCTGGATTTACACGGCCCGACATAGGCCATGTAAATGGGTGCCGATCAACGAGACAGCTCGTTGATCGGTGGTCATTTGCTCATTTCAAAAGGTGCCAGTTTGGGTACGAGTGCTTGTTGCTACGATTGCTTGCCCCGTACATTTTTATCATGTTGTACTGCCAACAACAATGAAAGTTTATGCATTTAAAATGATGCAATCATGGTGAATGAGCATTTCCTCGTTCATTGCCTGATCGTTGCCCTATTTACACAGGTCAGTGGTCGGGAACGAGTGTTGTGTGAACGCTCGTTTGCCCGATTATTGGCCAGTGTAAAGGGCCTTTAGTCACTGCTGACCATTAGTGTTAGGGTCTAGTACCTATGGATCTCTGATGTCTAATTTCCTGGTGCTTTAGTGTCTGGTGTGCAGAAATGTATTACCACAGTGTCTACTGTCCCACTTTTTGATGTTCATTGGTTTTGTTAGGGATCTGCCAGGTACTACGTCTAGGTATACTCCTGGGATTAATCAATCCACACCTGAGGCCAGACCTGTTCGACTGACACCATCTTCCACCAACCAGGGTGGCAGGCTCAGGAGTGGGAGAGCCTATCGCGGCCTGGTCAGTCGGAGTTAGCTCCGCCCCCTGTCCTTTATTACCTGCCGTGTTCTCTTCCTCAGTGCTTGTAATTCTAGGTGTTTCATCTCTGACTGTCAATTCGATTGGGTCTCATTCCTTCCCCTTGCTGAATTTTCCCTGAATAACCGGGTCAGTAACTCGTCAGGGGTCTCTCCGTTTTTCTGTAATTTCGGGTTTAACCCAAGGTTCTCCTCCGTTTCCCCTGGTTGTTCCAATAATCCTGAGGTAGAGGATGTTCATCGGGAACTGTGCACTGTCTGGGCCCAGGTTCAGAAGAACCTAGAGGCGTCCCAGAGCGCACAAAAGATTCAGGCGGATAGTAGACGTTCTGCTTACCCCCGGTTTGTCGTCGGGGATTTGGTCTGGTTGTCGTCCAGGAACTTGCGCCTTAAGGTCCCGTCCAGGAAGTTTGCTCCCCGATTTATTGGACCTTATAAGATCATTGAAGTTCTCAACCTTATATCCTTCCGTCTGGAGCTGCCCCCATCCTTTCGCATACATGACGTCTTCCATGCCTCCCTCCTTAAACGCTGCTCCCCGTCCTGGTCCCCCTCGAGGAAACCTCCTGTTCCCGTTCTCACCCCTGAGGGGGTGGAATTCGAGGTGGCCAAGATTATGGACAGTAGGATGGTCCAGGGCTCCCTCCAGTACCTGGTCCATTGGAGAGGATACGGGCCGGAGGAGAGGACTTGGGTACCTGCCCGTGATGTTCACGCTGGGGTATTGATCAGGAGGTTCCACCTTCTCTTCCGAGTACTGTTAGGGATCTGCCAGGTACTACGTCTAGGTATACTCCTGGGATTAATCAATCCACACCTGAGGCCAGACCTGTTCGACTGACACCATCTTCCACCAACCAGGGTGGCAGGCTCAGGAGTGGGAGAGCCTATCGCGGCCTGGTCAGTCGGAGTTAGCTCCGCCCCCTGTCCTTTATTACCTGCCGTGTTCTCTTCCTCAGTGCTTGTAATTCTTCTGGATTCCTGGCCTCATTGCTGCTTGCTCCAGCCTGCTCCTGCCGTGCTTCTGCCTTGCTGCAGTTCCGCTTAACCTGCTTTGCTTTGCCCCTGGCTTGCTTCCTTCTCCGTGCTCACTTTGGTATACTCCACTTCATCCTGGTCCTGACTACTCATTCACCGCTCCGTTTCCTCTCGGCGTTCCGTGGCTACTGCCCCTTCCCTTGCGTGTTCCCTGTTTGTTCTCCCGTGCACTTAGACAGCGTAGGGACCGCCGCCCAGTTGTACCCCGTCGCCTAGGGCGGGTCATTGCAAGTAGGCAGGGACAGGGCGGTGGGTAGATTAGGGCTCACTTTCCCTTCACCTCCTTCCTGCCATTACAGGTTTGGTTAATGCTTGGGGTCCAGTGACCCAGACAATCATTGGGGTCAAATTTATGTTGTTGCTGATAGTCCTTGGTGTTTAGTGTCCATTAGATTGAAGATCTTCATTGGTTTGGTGGCTCTGTTTTTGATATCCATTGGTTTAGTGTCCCAGATTTGGGTCCCATTGGTTTGGAAGCTTCGACAAAATCGTTTGTGTCCACTGGGCTGGAATACAGTAATCTGCTGTCTTAAATAGTCTCTAGATTTCAGTATTTTTTGTCCAGTCTGTTGGTGTAATAATCATCTAATTTATTTTATGGTGTATGCAAAAATCAAATAAATTTCACAAGTCAGTTTGTTCTATACCTTTAAATAAATGTGGGCGAATGCTCTGCAGTTATTGGCTAAAGCTTCACCTCACAGAGGGTGGACTTTACGTGTGCTGTCAAAGTTTCTAAATCGCCATACACAGTTTACCCAAAACAGGTCAAGTTACAGTGCACCCTAAACAGAGCCAGTTACAATGCACCCTGAATAGGGCTAGTAACGGTGCACCCATAACATGCGTCATCCAAAGTGCCCCATAATGGCAAAGAACAATTTTCCATAGAGTGGCAAAGTGTAATATACTCACCTCTTCCACGCTCGTCCTATAAAGGTATGTTCACACGCAGTGTTTTCAGTCGTATTTACGCCTCGAAAAACGCCTGAAAAAACAGAAGCTGAACGCCTACAAACAACTGCCCATTGAAATCAATGGGAAAAACAGCATGTAGTTCATACAGGGAGTCTTTTTACGCCTCTGTTTAAAAAAACGCTTAGTAAAAAGAAGTAGCATGTCACTTCTTGATGCGTTTTTTTTGGAGCTGAAAAGAAGCCTCAAAAGAAGCTCCAAATTTCATTTTCAGCTTCAAAAACGCCTGAAAATCAGAGGCTGTTTTCTCTGAAATCAGCTCTGTATTTTCAGACATTCTTTGTTAAGCGTGTGAACATACCCTAATAGACATCTACAGTTGATGTGGTCAGGAAGAAACTATGCCACTCTATGGAAAATTGGTCTTTGCCATTCAAGAATATTTTTTGCCTTCCTCTCGATCAACTGAGGTTTGTAAGTATATGGGCAGGATAACACCTGGTCTTTCCGTTGTTCTGCTCCGTCAGAGGAGCAGAACAATGAAAATATCGAAAGCGACGGTTCCGGTGTATGACGGACACCACCGGCTGCCAACAGAACATATTGACTTTAATGGGTTCCTTTGGGTTACCGTCGGGGTGTCTGTGGTTATTGTTTCTGGTATTCTTGGCTGGATCTGCAACGGAGGCCCCTTACAAAGCCTCCAATGCACATGTAAACAGGCCCTAAGACTATGTTCACACTGCCATCAGAGGTTTGCTTTTAGAGCCTCCACTGGTAGTCCCAGCAGATTTGCCAAGAAGAATAGACCTGTATGCGGTGCTATACTTCTGGTCAAAATGACAGAAGCCTTGATGGAACCCGACGAATCATATTGTAAGTCAAAGGGGTCTAACAGGCGCCAATGGTACACATCATGCAACAGATCCAGCTTTGGGTCGTGGTTTCCATCATAAATGGAAACCCCCAAACAAGTGTAAATAGAGCCTAAAGGGTTCGACTTGATAGACCTGTATTTTCTTTCAGCTCATTAACCATGTAGGTGAGCAGCCAATCAGCAACTTCTCACATGTAACTTCCTCTTCCTGTGCCGGAGATCAATAAGTATCTTCCTGGCAGAAATTATCTATTACCCTTCACTTCTGTATAGATTGCACCAAGCAGCACCTATATATATACACCTCACAACGCTGTAGAACATTCTATCATCAGAATGACACAATGTAGATATCAATAAAATTATGTTGAGATGCATTATAAATATATCCCTGTATAGATGAATTTGGTAAGATAATACAGTAGCATTACCCGCAGTCCGGCAAAAAAACCAAAAAACCAATTAACACACTGAGTCGCCAATTGATAGTCTAAGCTGTGTTCTACAGGTTGAGAACATTATCGGGGCAGAGTATGATGCCACCAGGCGCGGTCGTGGACAGATACAACCTTGCGATTAGTGCGCTTATTAATTGCCGAGAGATGACATATTAGTTATGATGCATACATTTCCAGGGTATAATTAAGCACAGGAAATGTTTAAGGTTACAATCACTTTAAGTATGTCATTTCGTTTAGTGATTAAGTAGGTTTGCTAAATGTTAATGGGTAACGTAGAATTTCTTGCTATTTAAAGGTTTCATGAAACTAGCCTAATTATTTCGGAAGTGTCGGTACTGTCTGGTCATTACTAAAGAACAGTCGATTAACCCCAACCTGCACCTCGATGCTGAGACAAAGAATGCATCCCTGTGTGTATGTATTCATATACACAATGAACATCACCATGATCATGAGGGGGGGGCGATTTACTCGTACCCATGTGATCACCCGTGGGAGACTCTCAGCCAGTCATATACTGTACCATTCCCTTCCCCCCAAGAGATATATATGTCTATTGATATGTTTCCACTGTTGGTATCTGTGTTATTTTATCCGTTTTTTGCTGCACTGCGTCCGTAATTTTTTGTCTTTCACACGGAAACAGTGCAGTGTTTCAAACCAAAATGGAAAAAAGGGTGATTTTTTTTTTCCAATCTTGCTGCTGTGCAAAATCATCATTCCTATTTTTCTGTTTTCACATGAACACATTACAGAGTATGTATTAAAAAAATAATAATGTAATACTACTGCCATATAGACGAAGGCAGTTTTAGTTGCAGTTTTTTTTAAATGGGTGGAACTTGCTGCTTTGTAAAATCAGCATTCCTGTTTAATTCCTCTTATAGGTAACACCCAGGGTGAAAATTGAAATAATGTGTGATAACTCTGCAGTGTAGTAACAGCGGGGCAGATTTATTAATACTGTCTTAATTTTAGACAGCTTAGAATTAGACTAGAGGCATCTAATTTATGACAGTTCCTCATACTGGATGATAAATTTGGTGCACATTTAGACACTTCTGTCTAACTTTAGACTACGTCAGGCTTGCTTACTTCAGACCTTTTTTTATTGCGCCCAAATTTTGGTGAAATTTGGCGCATTTTAAAGGGGTTTTCTGGGCACAGGGCGGTTTTTCATACTGAAGACCTATTCATGGGATAGGTCATTAGTTTATGATCTGTGGGTGTCCGACACCCGGACCACACACCGATCAGCTGTTCCGGCTGCCCCCGGGGCATCATACATTATGCAGGGGTAAGTGCCGGAAGCAGATGACTCCGCACACTGCATAGCGGCCGTGCTGCAGTACTGCAGCTGTGCTCCTATTCACAGTTTCAGCGTAGCCGCTATGCTGTGGTCAGAGTCATCTGCTACCGGCACCGACCACTGCAAAACTTATGGTGCCGGAGGCAGCCGTTACAGCTGATTGGTGCGGGGTACGAGTGTCGGACCTCCACTGATCATATACGCTGATTTATCAGTATGAAATACCGCCCCATGCCCAGACAACCCTTTTAATCCACGCCCCTTTTCAGCTAAGCCACGCTTCCTTGTCGATCAAGTATAAAATAAAAAATTCTGCTCTTTTTGGCTAATTTCATTGATTAGTGTGTCATTTTTCCTTCTCTCGCTTATCTTAGCAGCCTATACAAAGTGACTACAAAATCAGCAGGGGGTGACAATGAGCATAGAATTTCTCCCAGGGCAAAGAGCATATGAAATAAATGCTCCACTAGGGGTAATTTGGAGATATAAATTCTTAGCTAAACTTTCACAGATTGTCCTACCCAGCCTCTGCTATGCGCCTCTTTCATGAATTTCTGGAAGGACATCAATCAATGACATGTTTATCATGGGTTGGATTTACTGCTGCTTTTTGAAAACTCTGGTTTTGATTTTGCATTTGTCTCGATATTACCTTCATCTGTTTCGCTTGTCACAAAGCATGCATCTTGGAAATACTCAGGTGTCCACTGTGACCGGCATCCAGTCTATGTTTACGGGTTTGATACACTGCCAAGCCACAACCTGTCTACTGCTCTTTATTTGTGCATCTATCAAACTGAATACCAATTTACCACACATGACAGATTAATCCATACTTAAAAATGTTGTAACAAATGTACTCTGCGGCAGACGCTGAGTGGGGAATGGACGTTATATGGATGCTATACAGCACCTGGAAATGCAAGAAAACGTGGTTCAAATTTAATATTTAATAAGTGATAACCAACATAATAATATAAGTTCTTAATATATTTGCCACAGCATGAATTATTTTTCTATGATATATATTGAATTTAACTAAAAAGCTTTTTATCTATACTATCATAAAAGCATATGTAACCGTAAACCACCAGGGACCACTTCATTATTCTAGGCCACCAGGGATCTAACCAATAAGGGTATGTTCACACGAGGTCATTACGTCCGTAATTGACGGACGTATTTCTGCAGCAAGTCCCGGACCGAACACAGTGCAGGGAGTCGGGCTCCTAGCATCATACTTATGTACGATGCTAGGAGTCCCTGCTACGCTGCCGGACAACTGTCCCATACTGTAATCATGTTTTCAGTACGGGACAGTTGTCCGGCAGCGAGGCAGGGACTCCTAGCATCTTACATAAGTATGATGCTAGGAGCCCGACTCCCTGCACTGTGTTCGGTCCAGGACTTGCGGCCGAAATACGTCCGTCAATTACGGACGTAATGACCTCGTGTGAACATACCCTAACTCTTTCCCCCATAACTAGTGGTTTAACTACCGCTGTATCAACCATAGCGGCATGAGGGGGCCCGCAACTTGCCGTCACGGCCCCCCCCACGTCTCGTTGTGCAGATAGCAGCAAGGTGAGAGGTGGGGGCGCTATTTATAGGGGGGCTGTATGGCACTATCTACAGTTGGCGGTATGGCACTATCTACAAGGGGGGAAGTGGGGGCGTTATGTATAGGGGGGTTCATAACACTATCTACAAGGGTGGGCTATATGGCACTATCTACAAGAGGGGGACTGTATAGCACTATCTACAGGGGGGCTGTATAGCACTATCTACAGGGGGCTGTATGGCACTGTATACAAGGGGAGGGGGCACAATCTACAGGGGGCTGTATAGTAGAATCTACAGGGGGCTATTCGGCAAAATCTACAGGGGGGCTGTATGGCATAATCTACACGGCACTGTATGGCACAATCTGCAGGGTGGCTGTATGGCACAATCTACAGGGGTCTGTATGGCACAATCTACAGGACGGCACTAACTGCAAGAGGGGGCTGTGTGTGGCACCCAGGGGAGTGGGGCAGAACAAAAGTTTGCTATGGGGCCAAGTCTTTTCTAGTTACGCCTCTGCCCATAACAGTCTTAACTATCCTAGACCAACAGGGTTGTTTCCATTAACCCATTCACTACCCTAGACAGTCAAGAATGTCACCAGTAATCCATTTAACACCCTAAAACAAACCCTCAGACTACCCAATATTATTTAGAGGTTTATGATAGTATTATTTGCACATTGAGTTGTAGTATTATGTAGGGAGTATTTGAATATGGCATATTATTAGAGTACTATATGATGGTACTTTGTGGCTTATATATGGAACCATTATTCTGGCACTATATGGCAGCATTATTTGACTTGTATACGTAGTATTAAGT
Organism: Rhinoderma darwinii; assembly: GCF_050947455.1. NCBI lineage: Eukaryota > Metazoa > Chordata > Amphibia > Anura > Rhinodermatidae > Rhinoderma > Rhinoderma darwinii. Next base: position 612,757,149 of record NC_134687.1, read on the forward strand.
CTCATTACACTTGCTAATACAATATTAATTCTGGAGCATCTGTTCTTAGAACTCTACTGTCACGTTGGGTTCGTTGACCCACTGGGCCGTACCGCCTTGATGGTATGGAAGCTGGCCAACAGGGCGCAGGTCACAGTCTATAGTTCGTATAGTGTACCTGTGGCAGCTCGGACAGTAGCAAGGCAGGCTCGGCTGGGACTAGGCAGCAGGCAGACATCAGGCGTGGTGTAGCAGGACAGGCGTGGTATACAGCACAGCATGACTACAGCTCAGCACGGCACTTGACCAGGATAGCACGGGATACAGGATACAGGTACGTGGAAAGTTGGGAACTGGAAAACACTAGGAGACCAATTGCATATACAAACTTTGGGTATGACAACAACGCTCAGGCATGGAAAGAAGGGGCTGGGCCCTTCTTATAGTCCAGGGTACTCATGGGCTAATTTTACATTAAACTCCAGTGCGCGCTGCCCCTTTAAGTGCGGGTACGAGCGTGTGTGCGCACCCTACGGGACCCAGCCGAGGTAAGTGGAAGTGAGCGCTGGCCCCAGCCTCCTCCTTTGGAGATGCCAGCGCAAACCCATGGCTGCGGCCGTCAGGATGTGAGTGAGCCTGACGGCCTGCGGCCATGACAGTATCCCCCCTCTTACGCCCCCTCTTCTTGAGGCCAGAGCGAGAGAGAAATTTCTTCAGAAGGGTAGGAGCATTGAGTTTCTCCTCTGGCTCCCAGGACCTCTCTTCAGGACCAAACCCCTCCCAATCCACCAAATAAAAAGTTCTTCCTCTTACTCTCTTCGTGTCCAAGATCTCCATAACCTCGAAGGTGACTGCTGGAGGCAACCGCATGGCTAGGAGTCTTGGTATAGCGTTTCAGAACCACTGGCTTCAGGAGGGAGACATGGAAGGAATTGGGGATCTTGAGGGTAGGAGGCAGCCGAAGATTGTAGGCGACAGGGTTGATCTGCTGTAGGATCTCGAAGGGTCCGAGGATCCTAGGAGCAAATTTGTATGATGGCACCCTCAGTCGGATATCCCTAGAGGACAGCCAGACCTTCGTGCCAGGGAGAAATTGAGGAGGTTCTCTTCTCCTTGTGTCTGCAAGCCGTGCAGGCGGAAGATGTATTGGATGAAGAGGTTGGCCAGTTGAGGAGCAGAAGGAAGGCCGGTCAGCAGAACGAAGTAGGCCATCTTTGAAAATCGATCCACCAAAACCCAGACAGTACTGCATCCAGCAGAGAGAGGCAGGTCAGTGATAAAGTCCATAGTCCATAGCCATATGCTGCCAGGGAGCATCGGGCACAGGCAATAGCTGGAGCAGGCTAGCAGGTCTGGAGTGAGCGATCTTGTTACACACTGAGCAGGAAAAAACAAAGTCCATAATGTCTTTGGGCAGCGTGGGCCACGAGAAATTACAGGCAATCAGATCTCGGGTCTTACGAGTCCCCAAGTGACCTGCCAGTGTAGAGGAGTGTCCCCAGCGGAGGATTCTCCCTCTGTTAGCCAGGCGCATAAAAGTCCTCCCTGGAGGAATGTCCAGATGGGTCAATAATGTTCTGTGGAATTTCCATGGTGTCTTCTGTCTCGAAAGACCTGGAAAAGGCATCGACCCTCAAATTTTTATCAGGCGGGCGATAATGGAGCTCAAACTGGAACCTGGTAAAGAACAGCAACCACCTGGCCTGACAAGGATTCAGCCGTTGGGCCATCTAGAGATAGGTGAGATTCTTGTGGTCCGTAAATATTAGATTGGGATGAGCTGCGCCCTCTAGTAGATGTCTCCACTCCTCCAAAGCCAATTTGATGGCCAGTAACTCACGATCCCTAATTGAGTAGTTGCGATCTGCGGAACAGATGAGCTTAGCGAAATATCCACATTCCATTGACTTCCAATGAGAACTGTAGGGAAACATCTGGATGATGGAGGATAGAGGCTGACGTGAAGGCACTCTTCAGGCTGTTGAATGCGGACTCTGCCTCAGGAGTCCACACCTTGGCATTCATGCCCTTCTTGGTGAGGTTAGAGATAGGAGATGTCAGTGAGGAGAAGTTTGGGATGAACTATCTGTAAAAATTGGCAAATCCCAGAAAGAGCTTTATGGCCCTCAAGCCTTGAGGGCATGGCCATTTCAGGACGGAATTGACCTTTTCAGGTTTCATCTTGAGACCTCGATTCGAGACGATGTAGCCCAGGAAGGATAGAGCATCTTTCTCAAAAATGCACGTCAACACTCCAAATTAGCGTACAAACGATTCTCCCTTAACCGCAGCAAAACTTGACGGACATGTCTCTGATGAGTCACAGGATCTGGAGAAATAGTCAAGATGTCATCAAGATAGACTACTACACAGACATAGAGGAGGTCACAGAAGACGTCATTAACGAACTCCTGGAAGACCGCGGGAGCATTTCGCAGGCCAAAGGGCATTACTAGATATTCATAGTATCCGTCACGGGTGTTAAATGCAGTCTTCCATTCGTCACTCCGGCGAATCTGATTTAGGTTGTAAGCCCCCCGTAGGTCTAGTTTGGAAAAAATCTTGGCACCATGTATACGATCAAACAGTTCTGAGATAAATGACAACGGATACTTATTTTTCACCGTGATCTGGTTCAGACCCCTGTAGTCGATACAAGGATGCAGGGAACCATCCTTTTTCTTGAAGAAGAAGAACCCGGCTCCTGCCGGGGAGGAAGACTTCCATAAGAAGCCCCTCTCCAAGATCTCTTTAACATAGGGAGACAAGGACAGAGTCTCTGGTAAGGAGAGAGGATATACCCTACTGCGGTGAAGGAGTGCACCAGGAATCAGCATGATAGGACAGTCATACGCCTGGTGTGGAGGCAGCGTCTCCGCCTCCCTCTTGCTGAAGACTTCCGAAAATGCAGCATAATGACCAGGCAATCCTGCCAATGACTGAGGCAGAGGAGGCTGAGCCGATCAAATCTGTCCAGAGTTCCAGTCCAGGACTGGGGCATGTAGTCGGAGCCAAGGCAGATCCAGTACGGGGTTAATGGCCTTGGACAAGACAAAGAACGATAGAAGCTTGGAGTGAAGAGCTCCCACTTGGAGCCTCAGCGGCTTGGTCACAGCTATAACTGGGTCTGGCAGAGGTAGTCCATTTACCGATGCAACCATCAACGGCCGCTCCAGAGGTGTAGTGGGTAATTGGAGAAGATCCACCAGGTCTCTACAAATGAAATTAGCAGCGGATCCAGAGTCCAGATATGCAGAGACCCGATGCGTTTTCTTGCCGGACACTATGGTCACAGGTATGGAAAATTTAGATGGAAGACCTTCTTTACCCAAGGTTGTCTCTCCTACCAACCCTTGGCTTTGGGGCTTTTGGGGACACAGAGGCACAAGATGGCGTCTGCGTTGTCTCTCCTGGGTAGATAGCTTACACTGGTCCATCCTCACATACTCCTTAAGAGGATCGGCATCTGAGGACAGCAGAGGTTGCTGCAAGGTAGGGACCGGACTAGGAAGGCCTCACCCCCGACGTGCTTCTCACAGCCGTTCTCGGATCCTTATATTAATCCGGGCGGCCAGAAGGATGAGGTCATCCAGGGTAGATGGTAGATCTCGAGCGGCAAATTCATCCTTAATCTCAGGAGACATCTACCTTGTGTTGTTTCTCTATTAGAACTGGACACAAATATCTCCATTTCACCCTATTCTCTCAACTAGCTACCCTTGTTGCAGCACTCTATACTTTACACTAAATGGCCAAAAGTATGTGGACACCACCATTAATAAGACTTATGAGATGAATTGGAACGCTGATTGGGAATCAGACCTTTTTCACCAACATGAGTGCCTGACCTTAAAGAGACCAGAAGCAAAAGATCACCTATCTATCCTTGCAGTGAGGAGGAGCTTGAATAGAGTGGTGGTCGAGCATGCGCCGGGTGCTTCATTCAATGTCTATGGGGCTGACGAGAAAAGCAGAGCTCCATTTAATGTCCTCCTCACTGCGGTCGAGCATTGGGGAGGAACAAGAGGTTCGGAATACAAGTTCTCACGATTGATGGGGCCCCAAGCAATTACAGCATTATCACCTATCCTGTGGATAGGTAATAATTTTTTATTCCGATACAAGCCCTTTGGCAAATGTTCTTTAGTCTGAAAAGGCACACATTTCCACAGACCTACTCCATAATCTTTTGGAAAGCCTTCAGAGAAGAGTGAAGGTTAATATAGTCATAAAAAAATGGCCTGACTCCATATTGATGCCCATGTTTTTGAAATGTGATGTCCAAAAAGCTTATATAAGTATAATGGTCATGTGTCCACATACTTTTGGCCAGATAGTGAATATCCATGCTAGCTCAGATACTTGGCTGGCTGACGGGATCATGCAGCTTACTTTTATATTCCCCTTGCTAACACAAGGGACAGGACCCCTGGATGAAATTAGCACCACGTCCCTTTTATGGCATTTAGATTGTAAGCTCTCATGGGCAGAGTACCCGTCTCCTTTTGTTCCGTCGTTTGTTCATTTGTTTAATTATCTGGACACTGTTTGGGTGTATTATTGGGACAGTTATCTTCTATCTCTTCCGCAGGGGGGATACAGATGTGTTCGCCCTTACCTCTGCTTGAATGTGGTTAGGGACCCCAATTTCTCATGAAATAAATTCAATACAATATCCCGACATGCTAGCAAAACACTTGACAGGTTGCAATTCACATCACAACCACTGGGAGGCCACACATAAACACAAACACCTTAGACATCTCATGACAGAGTTTTGCAAAATCATCTCGCACCACAAATCTTAGAATATGTTGAGATATGAGGAAAGGTAAGAAAGGACATATCTGTAGAAAACATAGTAAAATTAAAATGGGCAATATTCTACATGTATAAAAAAATAAAAAACATGGGAGTATCTGTAGGGGTGCAGAGGTAGCAGCAATATATGGGCCCTGGTGCCTGTAGGGGTTTAAAGGTGCCTCTGCCACATAAGAAGCAATGTAAATGGAACATTGTAGTTGGGGCTAGGGATCTTTGTCCTTTGAAAAATATATATGTTCTCTAATAAAAAAATAATGTATTATTCATGTGATATTCATTGTAGGGTTGTTACGATACCAGAACTTGGACTTCGATACCGATACTTTGTGCAGTATTGCGAATTTTGAACCTCCTTGTGTCTCACACTAATCGTAATTAACCCCATCATGAACCTCACACATGTGTGAGGTTCATGATGAGTTAATTACTATTAATGTGGGGCACATGGAGGTACTAAATTCTTAACACCTCGTGCCTCACATTAATAAGTGAAAGAAAGACATTTTTATTTTTTACAGCGTACACATCATAAATGACGCTATAAATTTGTTGTTCAGGTTATTAATGTAGCGACGATATTTAATATGTGTATTTTATGTATTGAGACTTATTTTAATGTTTATTGTAAAACAGGTGTGTGTGTGTGTGTGTGTGTGTGTGTGTGTGTGTGTGTGTGTGTGTGTGTGTGTGTGTGTGTGTATCTTTATTTTTTATTTTTTTTATTTAACATTCTTTTTTTTACTTTTTTATTTTTAAACTTTAATGTACTGGCAGATATCTATATACTGATAGTACACAGGAAGTCGTTAGGACATACCGAAGTATGCCCTAACAGGAAATATTGTCAGACAGTCCTTCAATTGACCCTGGGCTGTCTGCCCATATATGTCCCTCAATCACGTCAAAAGGATTCCCTGTGACGCGATCCAAGAGGCATCCCCCTACTCATTTTCCCCTTGAATGCTGTGGTCAGCTTTGATCGCAGCATTCAAGGGAATAGCGGCGGAGATCAGGGGTTTGTCTGATATCTGCCGTTAAAGCGGGGCTGCGGCTGTGTAATATAGCCATTGCCCCGCTCCTGACAACAAGTGTGCATGCGCGTTTAGCACGATGTGATGCGGCCGGTGCTGCAGTAATGAGTGACGGCACTGAAGACAGAAAATGGGGGTATTTTGGAGTGTGCCCGCCATGTTCTGTCTTCAGTGCCGGTGCTCATTAGTGCAGAGCCGTCGACACCAGCTCATGCTGACCGCGCGCGCACACTTGTCAGGAGCGGGGCAATGCCTGTATCACACAGCCGCAGCCCCACTCTAATTACATTCATGCGTTACTATACTAATCTGTGCGGCCGCACAACTTAGTTTCGAAATACATGAATTAACGTTATTGGACCGTTTGAGGGTGCAAGGCATCGAAACAGTATTGATATTTTGATGCATCGTGCAACCCTAATTCATTTACACATACCGTTACTGTATATATATTATTAACAAGCATTTACCAGTATTACTATGTATCATATTTTCATTTCTTTTTCCTGTAGTATTTTGTTTCCAGAGACAATAAAATCATGTTTAGACGCAGAATGTTCTCTATATTATTAGCTCTCAGCACCAATTGATTTCTTTATGAAGTTTCATTATATTTTACCGTTTTGGGCATAAGCGACTTATCTTGCCAACATCATATTAATACGTACGTTCTAAGAAAAATGATTCACGGAACGAAAGGACAGAGACAATTATTTTGCATTATTATGACAAAGCTAGCAAGTTGCATCAGTAATACTAGTAAAAAAAAAAGGAAAGGACAAGCTAAAGAAAAAAAGAAACGTTTGTTTTACAGAGGGAAATAATACAGCATGATGCCATGAACCAAGCTCAGTACATATATACAGCCCAAGAACCAACCTCAGTACATATATACAGCCCAAGAACCAACCTCAGTAAATATATACAGCAGCAGAACCAAGCTCAGTACGTATATACAGCAGCAGAACCAAGCTCAGTGCATATATACAGCCCCAGAACCAACCTCATACATATATACAGCACAAAAACCAAGCAAAGTACATAAATACAGTACCAGAACAAAGATCAGTACATATATACAGCACCAGAACAAATACAGCTCAATTTAGTGCAACCTCTGCCGTATAGGTTTGCACGGTGTAAAACTACAGCTCCCAGCATGGCCTGAGGTAAGGATATGCTGGGAGATGCTGTTTCACAAAAAAAAAAATCATATCATAATCAAACCCCCCATCATCTCGCTGCAGATTACACAGTGACTACATTACTGATTAGAGGCAGAATAAACATTTACATTAAGTGACTCACCGGTGACGTCTCAGATTCTATTTCTTTTTCTCTTTTCTTCTCCATCCGGTCCAGACCTCTATGATGACTTCTCCCGGCCACAACCCATTTCTGCAGTTTTTCGCTCAGAAGTCTTCAGCTTCTCACTTCTAAAACATTTCTACATCTATAACCGAAGATAAAATTCTCAACGCCCCTAAATATAATAGCGCCATACACTGTGTCCCGCACACCATGCCCCCTGTAGCTAGAAGCCCCTGTAGATAGTGCCCACATATGGACTCCAGAGCTGCAAGGCAATAGTGCTTACCATTGAGCCACCATGTTGCCCTACATATAGATCCCCCTATAGATAGTGCGCCACATATAGCCCACTTCTGAAGATAGTGCCTCAAATATAGCTCCCCTGTATATAGTGCCATAAATGTAGCCCCCTGTAAATAGTGCCCCACAGGAAACCCACCCCTGTGTATAGTGTCCCACATATAGCCCACCCCTGTAGATAGTGCCCTACAAATAGCTCCCCCTAAAGATAGTGCTCCACATATAACCCACCCCTGTAGATAGTGCCTCACATATAGCTCCCCCTGTATATAGTTTCCCACATATAGCCCACCCCTGTAGATAGTGCCCCACATATAGACCCCCCTGTAGATAATGCCACTCACAGTTTTATTAGAAAAATAAAGAACTTTACATACTCACATGATCCTGTTCCCTCGCCGTCCGGTGGCAATGCAGACCTGCTCTCTTCTGAGCAGCTCTGCTGGGGCTAAACAATGCATTTTGCCCTGCAAATTGGCGTCATTGTAACACAGGTACAATTAGTGCAAAAGGGGGTTTCAGTGGCGCCGCCGCAATGGTGCTAGCGACGCTACCGGGCATAAGGAGGCCCGTGCTGTCCGGCCCTTAAACGTTAAGGGAGGGGTGGTGCTACCGGGCATGGGGGGGCACGCCCCGGCACGGACCCCCTCATGACGTGGGCTCCATAGCGGCTGATATGGCTGCTACAGCTGTAGGTACGCCACTGCTCTATACTAAACCACACAGGAGAGCGGACAGATCCTCTATACTACACCACACAGGAGAACTGACAGATCCTCTACACTACACCAGATAGGAGAGCTGACAGCTACTCAATACTAGACCAGAAAGAAGAACTGACAGATCCTCTATACTACACCAAACAGGAGAGCTGACAGATCATCTATACTACACCATACAGGAGAGCTGAAAGGTTCTTTATACTATACCACACAGGAGAACTGACAGAGCCTCTATACTACACCACAAAGGAGAGCTGACAAATCCTCTATACTACACCACACAGGAGAAATGACAGGTCCTCTATACTACACCACACAGGATTGCTGACAGATCCTCTATACTACACCATGCAGGAGAACTGACAGATCCTCTATACTACATCACACAGGAGAGCTGACAGATCCTCTATACTACAGCACACAGGAGAGTTGGCAGAATCTATATACTACATCACACAGGAGATCTGACAGCTCCTCAATACTACATCACACAAAAGAGCTGACATATCCTCTTTACTACACCACACAGGAAAGCTGGCAGATCCTCTATACTACACCACACAGGAGAACTGACAGCTCCTCTATACTACACCACACAGAAGAACTGACAGATCCTATATACTACATCACATAGGAGAGGTGACATATCATCTATACTATACCACACAGGATAGCTGACACGTCCTCTACACTACACCAACAGAAGAGCTGACAGTTCTTCATTACTACACCACACAGAAGAGCTGACAGGTCTTCTTTACTACACCACACAAGAGAGCAGACAGGTCCTCTATACTACACCACACTTGAGAGCTGACAGATCCTCTATACTACACTACTCAGGAGAGCTGAAAGATCCTCTTTACTAAACCACAAAGGAGAGCTGACAGATCCTCTACACTACACTACACCACACTGCACAGGAGAGCTGACCGGTCTTTTATACTACACCACAAAGTAGAGCTGACAGATCCTTTATACTAAACCACACAGGCGAGCAGAAAGGTCCTCTATACTAAACCACAAAGGAGAGCTGTCAGGTCCTCTTTACTACACCACACAGGAGAGCTGACAGATTCTTTATACTACACTGCACAGGAGAGCTGACAGGTCCTCTATACTACACCACACAGATCTGACAGATCCTGTATACTACACCACACAGGAAAGCTGACAGATCCTCTATGCTACACAACACAGGAGAGCTGACACGTCCTCTATGCTACATCACGCAGGAGAAATGACAAATCCTCTATACTACACCACACAGGAGATCTGACAGCTCCTCTATACTACATCACACAGGAGAGCTGACAGATCCTCTATACTACACCACACAGGAGAATTGGCAAATCATCTATACTACACCACACAGGAGAGTTGACAGATACTCTATGCTTCACCACACAGGAGAACGGACAGCTCTCCTATACTACACCACACAGAAGAGCTGACAGATCCTCTATACTACAACACACACACCACAGCTGTCAGCTCCTCTATACTACACCACACAGGAGAGCCGACAGATCCTCTATACTACACCACAGAGGACAGCTGACAGATCCTCTATACTACACCACACCACACAGGATAGCTGATAGATCCTCTATACTACACCACAGAGGAGAGCTGACAGCTCCTCTATACTACACCACGCAGAAGAGCTGACAGATCCTCTATACTACACCACACATGACAGCTGTCAGATCCTCTATACTACATGTAATGACAGGGATTGGGAAACAGACAAGTGAGCCCTAATCTACCCGCCACTCAGTTCCTGCCTACTTGCAACGACCCGCCCTAGGCGACGGGGCACAACTGGGTGACGGTCCCTACACTCAATAAGTGCACGACAGACAACCAGACAAGGGAACACAGAACCAAAGGAGAAACGGGGCAGTTGCCCACGGCAACACCGTGAGCAACGAGAGTAGTAAACGAGCCGAGTCAAACCAGGAGAGCACGAGGTACCAAACGCAGAGCAGGAGAGTAGTCAGCAAGCCAGGGTCAATACGAAGCAGGGACAAATAGTTCAAGAAGCTGCAGCAGGGCCAGGAAACCAACAGAGAAGAATCACAAGCAAGGAGGAACAGGAAAGGCAGGTATACATAGACAGAGGGCGGGAGCTAGGCTCCGTCTGGCCAGGCTGTGATAGGCTCTCCCACTCCTAAGCCTGCCATCCTGAGTGGTGGAAGATGGAGTCAGTCTCACAGACATAGAAGCAGGTGCAGACTGATTACCTATGGGCGTTGATACAGAAGCTGTGCCTGGCAGATCCTTTACACTACACCACACAGGATAGCTGACAGATCCTCTATACTACACCACACAGGAGAGCTGACAGATCCTCTATACTACACAACACGGGAGAGCTGACATGTCCTCTTTGCAACTTAATACAGGAGAGCAGAAAGGTCCCCTTTTATTCGAAAACCCACAAAAACCAGATACACAGATAAAATATTGTGTACACTACAATATGCCCTAGATTCTTTTTAAAGCTCTATTCATTTTCCCTGCATTCCCAGTGAGAGGACAGGGCTCATCACAGCAGAGAAATGATCTATCCACATCTGTTCACAGTAAGTAAACAATACTCAGGTATAGATGTCTTGTCGTAGTTCTCATCAGAGAGGCATGGTTGGAAAATACAAAGCTGCAGATCTCTCAGTATCTATCAGACTGGTGCAGGCGTCTGCAGAAATATTACAGTATTTATTTACACAGAAGATTGTCTCTCACAGGCAGTGTTGACTTTGTGTGGAAGGATATGGACACTGTAAATGTGAGCTTTAAATACCAGCCATACATACTGTATATTGTTGGAGTATGAGACCTCAGATCCTACCGCAGTGCAGTGAATGTATTACAGAATAGAGCACTATGCAGTAGAAAAGCCAAATAAGTTGACTATATTTCTATAAAAAAATGCAATACGCAGTTTCCACTTTCGCGCAACGCTACTCAAACCTAAATGAAAGACCCTCTTGGCATTTCCCCAGTACTGAGAGCTTGCTTCCCTATATTTAACCTCTCCTTTTAAGTTTGCAGGGTCCTAAACGCAAAACCTGCTATATGGGAGATTGAAACGCTAGCAGTGAGCCACAGGCTGCACAGTTATCTATGAGAGGATATTCTCTGCCTAAAACAACAATGTTGTTATTCCTCTCAGAGATTATGTGTATAGTATAAACAGATATATGGAGACCTGCCAGGCCATAACAATAAGAAAAAAAAAATATGAAAAGTTACATTTGCAATTTTGTTCACTGTAAAGTTTTCATTTCTAAATAAATAAAAAAAAAACAACACCAAAAAAATAAGATAAAATAAAGTTTTTTCATTCACTTTTTTAAAATAAATGTCACAAAACAGTAAATAAAATGTTTGGAAAATATATTCATGTAATGGTGAAAGAAATAGAAAATAAATGTGCTGTTTGAACATACCCTTAGTGCCAATGGTGGCTATTACTGTTGTATGGTATACTGCATGGATGAAAGAAGTTAAGGCATAGTGTGGACTACTGTATCTCTTCCGCCCAAAGACTCACACAATTTTCAGGTAATGGGCTGTTTTACCCTCAACAATGTGCGACTATTAACATGCAGTATGGCAGGTGAGGGCTACCAAAAGAAAATTTTGCACAGGGGTTCCATCTAAACGAAGTTCGGCCCTGGATGTCCTTAACTAGTCCTGCTCACATAGCTGCTGGAATTATTACAATGTATCAGAGCTGTCAGTATAGAAATCAGCATAGAAGAGAGATTTGTGGTATTACAGTAGGCTCCCCACGACCTTAGTTTTTATTCGTATTTATGAATCCGTATTTACGGATAATCTGCGGACCCATTCATTTCTATAGGCCATGGACACCTTTCCATATATTTATGGAAGTGTGAACGGGCCCTACAGGGTTGCCAACCTCCACTTCAGAAATTTCTGGACAACTGAGCTAAAAATCACGGACAGACCAAAATTTTTACGGACACATTACAAAATCATTGCCTGTGCACTCTGCAATGTTCTAGGAGTGACTCACCAATCACAGCCTCGCCTGTAGCCAGGGCCAGCGTCAACACCCAGCAAACCCGGGCAAGTGCCGAGGCCCACTCCACTTGGTGGGGCCCACTCAACTGCCGGGTGCTGATGCTGCCGTCGTTAAGGCATCACTGTCCATATATGGACAGTGATGTAAGAAAGAGAGGCGTCCCAGGCAGAGCGCTAGCGGCTCTGCTCCGGGACTCAGTCTCTGAGAAAGGCCTGACATCGCTGCCCATATATGGACAGTGAATATGGACAGCGATGCCAGGACCAGAGCAGTGTCCCAGCCTGACCTCGCTGGTCCCGCCTAAAACCAAGCCTGCATCCGCAGGATGCAGATTCAGTTGGGTTGAATGCTGGAGCCCCGCTCCAGCATTCACTGTGGCGTGAGCAGCTCGGCACAGGCAGGCGCGATGTAGTGATGTCACTACATCGCGCCTGTCTGCGACGAGCCACTCACAGCACAGTACAGAGGAGGAGAAGGATCCTCCACACGTCGTGTTAACGGGGATAGGTAAGTAATTATGTTATTATTTTTCTATTAGGTACATATGGGGACATTATACTAGGTATGGGGAGGGGGTCCTATTGTAGCTGCTGAGGGGCATTATACTGTATGGGACAGCTGTTGGGGGGCATTATACTGTATGGTGCAGCTATGGGGGCATTATACTGTATGGTACAGCTATGGGGGGCATTATACAGTATGGTGCAGCTATGGGGGGCATTATACTGTATGGGGCAGCTATGGGGACATTTTACTGTATGGTGCAGCTATGGGGGCATTATACAGTATGGGGCAGCTGTAGGGGGCATTATACCATGTGGGGCAGCTACGGGGAGCATTATACTGTGGTGGTCAGCTATGGGGGTCATTATACTGTATGGTGCAGCTATGGGGGGCATTATACTGTATGAGGGCAGCTATGGGGACATTATACTGTGTGGGGGGCAGATATGGGGCTCATTATACTGTGGGGGCAGCTATGGGGGCATTATACTGTGTGGGGGGCAGCTATGGGGGTCATTATACTGCGGGGGCAGCTATAGGGGCATTATAGTATGGGGGCATTCATGGGGTCTGTCGGGCAAGGCAGCTAGGCATAGGCGTGCGCAGCGGTCTGGTGGTGTTGGGGAGTGGTAGCGGGCCTAAGCTGATTTATTGCACCAGGGCCCATGAGACTTTAGCTATGCCACTCCCAGGCAGAGTTCTAGTAGTGCTCTGCCCGGGACTATGGATCTGGGGTTGCCCCTGACAACACTGTCCATATATAAACAGTGACGTCAGGACCTGTGTGCCACTACCTGGGAGGAGGGGGCTGTGTGGCACTACCTGGGAGGGGGGGCTGTGTGGCACTATATACAGAGGTCACTAAATTTATGGAGGTACAAACTGGGGGCCTAGCTTCTATATGGGGGCATAAAAAGGGCCTAACGTCTATATGGGGGCACAATGTGATGATTTTTGGCATTTTACTGCCGCCGTGAGTTCCCCCGCAAAGGGGCCCTCTAAGTCTGTGTCGCCCAAGGGCCCACATAAACCTGGAGCCGGCCCTGCCTGTAACTTTCCCCCGCTAACTTAGGTGATGTTTTCTCTGATTAGTCATTCACTTTCCCTTTTTTTCTCCATCCGGCCACGACTTGTCTCTGCAGAATTTGACACACAGACATGTTGGCTTCTCGCTTTTCTAGCACCCTCCACACCTATACTCCATCTTCTAAACAAACTCATAATCCACAGTGTCCCAGACTTTAATAATGATCCCTTAGAGCTCGACCCAATAAAAGTGCCCCATCAGTAACCATGCCCACTTTGTGCCCCCTGTACATAGCACCACACGCAACACCACCGTTTAGATAGCGCTACACAACCCCCCTTGTAGATAGCGCCACACAGCATCCCCTTGTAAATACTCCCACACTGTCCCCCTTGTAAACAGCTCCACAGAGCCCCCCTTGTAAATAGCCCCCCTTGTAAATAGCACCACACAGCCACACTTATAAATAACTCCACACTGCCGCCCCTTGTAAATAGCACCACACTACCCCCTTGTAAATAGCACCACAATGCCCCCCTTGTAAATAGCGCTGCACAGTTCCCCCTTGTAAATAGCTCCACACTGCCCCCCTTGTAAATAGATCCACACTACCCCCCCTTGTTAATAGCTCCACATTGCCCCCTTGTAAATAGCTCCACACTGCCCCCCTTGTAGATAGCTTCACACTGTCCCCTTGTAATCAACTCCACACTGCCCCCTTGTAGATAGTTCCACACAGCCCCCCCTTGTAAATAGCACCATACTGCCCCCCTTGTAGACGCTCCACACTGCCCCCATTGTAAACAACTCCACACTGCCCCATTGTAAATAGCTCCACACTGCCACCTTGTAAATAGCAGCACACTTTCCCCCTTGTAAATAACACTGCCCCCTTGTATATAGCGCCACACTGCCCCCCCTTGTAAACAGCTCCAAATTGCCCCCCTTGTAGATAGCTCCACACTGCCCCCCTTGTAAATAGCTCCACACTGCCCTCTTATAAACCGCTCCACAATGCCCCCCTTGTAGATAGCTTCACACAACCCCCATTTGTAAATAGAGCTGCACAGCTCCGCTTTGTAAATAACTCCAGACAGCAAACATAGTGGAGAGCGGTATTGGTAACCTACCACGACCATTCTCCGTTCTGCATAACATGACTCACCGAGGAGCTGAGGTGGTCATGTGATGGAGGTTCTCTTCTGGCTGGGGTTGGTAATGGCCCGGGAGGGGACCAGTCCAGTCACCTGACCTGAGTAACCTGACCTCATGTCGCTGACGTGAGGTCAGGTGACTGGATATGTCCACTCCAGGCACCGACCTCACTTGGCAGCATATTTTCAGATTCCGCTGTCAAGCGGAATCTGAAAATATGCCAGGCGCGGCCCTTGCACTGTGCATGTACATTTTGGCGCATGCGTAGTGCAAAGTTCCGAGGGAATAAAGAAAAATCCCGGACAGTGTTTTTTTCTGCCGGACGCTACGGTCGGCAGAAAAAAATACCCATTTTTTGCGGACTGTCGCCAACCCTGGGGCCGTAGAAACGATCCGCAAATTATTGAACATGTCCTATTTCTGTCCATATTTGCAACACTTAATCGCCCATAGAAGTCTATGGGCACGTGCAAAATTGCACATGACCGTAGTGTTTTTTACTGTCCGCAAATACGGATCCGTAGTCATCCGCAAATCATCTGCATATCTGACTCGCTGTCTGCAACTACAGTCAGTAATGCATCCATAGTGCATTTGTATTTACGGATCCGCTAAAAAAAAAAAGGGAGACTACAAATGATGTCACCAACATGTCCCAACCCCTTGAAAAAGTCACATCATCGCTCAAGTGCCATTACTTGGGAAATCCAGTGCCGTCGAATGGCAACGCTTCCGCAATTATGGACGGCTACGGATGCACATCCCTAGCCGTCCGCAATTTTGCACGCGCCAATAGATTTCTATGGGCGAGTCCATGCCGCAATTGCGGACAGCAATAAGACACGTTCTACATTTTGCGGATCATTTCTACGGCCCAAACACACATTCGTAAACAGACGGAAAGGTGTCCATGGCCCATGATCCTCATATTATCCATATTTTCGGATCCGTAAATACAGATAGAAACTACAGTCGTGTGCATGGTGCCTTATTTGTAAAGATGGAGGACCCTGGGTAAAACTTGTCTTTCTATTTAAAGAAGGAATGAAAAGTCATGCGGTCCCAATAGCAGCTAAATGCCTCTGTACAGTGCTCACATAACACTGCCATAGAGTGTGCACAGTCTAGTGCCATACAGAAAACATATAGCAGTGACATAATAACATTGCTATGTAGTGCTCAAATAATAAAATTAATAAACACTGCCAGAGCAGGTGTCATGACGTAACTTTAAACCATAGTGGGTGAGAGGTGGTGGAGACCCCTAACTGGTTATAACCCCAGGGCAATTTCATAATTTGCCCATGCTATAATACAACTTTTCTTGCTGTCCGTAAAAGGAAGCTTTCGATGTTTATCTTTAGAGGATGAAAAAATATATTGTTTTGCTAGTAATGCTAGTTCTAGGCCTATAAAGGTGGGACCTTCAAACAATAACAAGCTTATAGTTATACAAGTCACTACATAGAAAACTCTGTATCACTTCCTTAAAGGGGTTTTCCAGCTTCTGACAACTGATGACCTATCCACCGGATAGGTCATCAGTACATGATCGGCGGAGGTCCGACACCCGGACCCTGGACAGATCAGCTGGTCCGGTGCCCCCATGCACCGGACGTACAAGCCGGAAGCAGTTAGCTCCGGCCACGGATTAGCGGCCAAGTTGCAGTACTGCAGCTCAGCTCCTATTCAAGTGAATAGGAGCAGACCTGCAGTTCTGCAGCACGGCCGCTATGCTATGTACGGAGCTAACTGCTTCCGGGCTCCATACATAGCATTATGTGCCACAACATCTGGTGCCTGCAGGCCACCGGATTGGCTTATTGGTACGGGGTCCGAGTGTCGGACCCGCACCTATGACATACTGATGACCTATCCGGTGGATAGGTCATCAGTTGTCAGAAGTTGAACAACCCCTTTAACTATGAACTTGTTACCTTGGTAACAGACTACAAACAAACCATGTGTAGTCTGATCACTGCAGGTCTACTTTCAATCAGCTGTGGCAGCTGCTACAGGGAAAATTTAATAGTACAGTATGTGCCGAATGTACTTATATCAAGTGTCAGTACCATCGGTAGGGTAAATACTGTAACATTACATAATGCTCCTGGGCCCCAAAATCTGTAATACTAAGAAGGTAAGTTACATAGTGCTCCAGGAAGAGCGGTGGGATGATGCACATATTTTGTTCCAAGCCTGAAGATCCAAAAATAATTGAAGGAGATACTACAAAGGGAACAATAGGTTGTTCTTTTACTGATTGTGGTTCATGGATAGAAACACAAATAATAATTCAACAGTTATGGCCGATGACTTCTTGCTTCCACCAGTATTGTCCTGTCAGATGTTAGTAGAGACATCATACATCACTTGTTCTCTAACTTCGTCTCTCTATCTTGTTGAATGGTTGAAGTAAGTAATCGAAAGTCATGTTCACTGAATAACCTTTAAAGATAAGAATCAATGTCTTTTCAGAATGCTCTTTTATACTACAGAAGAAAACACACAAGT
Organism: Rhinoderma darwinii; assembly: GCF_050947455.1. NCBI lineage: Eukaryota > Metazoa > Chordata > Amphibia > Anura > Rhinodermatidae > Rhinoderma > Rhinoderma darwinii. The sequence goes on from NC_134687.1 coordinate 612,774,573, forward strand.
TTGTGGCTGGTAAACTCTACCAGCTCTTCAGGTGTTTTTGTGAGACTCTCCGCAAAACACTCTGAATCATTCGGTACATTAATTAGACCACAACATGAAATGGAGAGGTCTTTAATTACAAAACACCTTGTTTCTCAGCAAGTGGATGAAGGTGTCTGCTATGGAAAGTATCAGCGGAAAAAAACCCTTCAATAAGTAGATGAAACATGACAAGGTCCAGCAGGGCAATTAATTAAACATTACAGAATAAAGTTCAATGAAAGAAGTGCTGACGACTGAGAAGAGATTGATTGGGGACAGATTATTCCACTACACAACTTTGAAGGAGTGGTGCAGGATTAGAAAAACATGGCTGCTTTCTTCTAAAAACAGTGCCACACCTGTCTACAGGTTGTGAGTGGTATTGCAGCTTAGCCCAATTCACTTTAAACAGAACACATGTACAGGTTTTGTGCTATTTCTGGAAGAATGCAGCCATCAATCTATATCATATCTATCTATTATCTATCTATCTATCTATCTATCTATCTATCTATCTATCTATCTATCTATCTATCTATCTATCTATCTATCTAAAAAACTCAAAAGTTTGAAAAGCACATTCCAGCAAAATGAAACAAGACGTGTATACAGGTGCAAGAACGCCTGTGACTGAAAATGTATACAGCATACAAGATAATGGCAACAGCACACTACAAACACTAATGCCACTAAATATAAATAAATATGCATTACTGCTGAATCAACTTAAAATAGGGAGGTTCTCAGCGCACATTTTGATCAAATTGTGTGAGCCCACCTGCCACAACAAGGCGCCCTCTATAAGGTGGGTCTCTAACGCTGCTCATACACCCAGAACTGGGACTAAACCTACATATATCTGAGGAGGGTAAGCTAATTAAAATTACCCAGGGAAAAATGGGAGGAGTGCAAGATCAAAAAATGGAGGCAGTCCTCCCATTTTGCCCTTGGCGATTTTAATTAGTTTAATGCTGGTTCCTATCATACCCAGATATATGTAGGTTTAGTCCCAGTTCTGGGTGTATGTGCAGCGTAGGGACCCACCTTATAGAGGGTGCTTTGTCGTGGCAGGTGGGCTCACACAATTTGATCAAAATGTGCACTAAGAACCTCACTATTGTAAGTAGATTCAGCGTTAATGCATATTTATTTATATTTAGTGGCTTAGGTGGCACTAGAGTTTGCAGTGTGCTATCTATCTATCTATCTATCTATCTATCTATCTATCTATCTATCTATCTATCTATCTCTCTCTCTCTCTCTCTCTCTCTCTCTCTATCTATCTATCTATCTATCTATCTATCTATCTATCTATCTATCTATCTCTCTCTCTCTATCTATCTATCTATCTAAAAAAAACAAGAAATCACAGCAGAGACATGGATGAATAAATCACTTTTTATACTTTGAAAAACTTTGGAGTGCTGCAATTTCTTAATTTTTACTTACCTGGTGGACCCTGGATCAAGCTTAAAGGGGTTTTCCCATCAGAGTCATTTATGACATATCCACACGTAACCTATGCGTGCTCCCGAGACCCAGCCAGAAGTAGAGAAAATGACACAGAGGAAACTGCGCAAACGCGGCAACCACTGTGGATCGCGGCGCTGGATGGTTAAGTGGGTGATGCCAATTAAACAAAGAAGGGTACGATGGGTGCAGAGCATGGAATATCTGGAAGATGCTGCTTCCTTAGATAATTGACGTATTTACAATGATGATTAAATTTACCAAAGTTTGCAGCTCAGTATCTATCACATGGAAAGTTTCCAAAAACCAAAAAGTAAAGTTTTTTTTTTGCAAGGTATATTTAACAATAAAAACTGTCCAACTTTTTTTTATATAATTAGACTGAGATTGCTATATTTTATCTTTTCTACTGGTGCGGATCATATAAATGATTCATCTATAAATTGGCAATTATTTGTTCTTTCTTTTTGTATATCTGCTCTGCAGTCAGGCTTTCCATATAAAATGTATATCTGACAAGATCCTCAGCAGAAGTATAAATAAAGGTGTTAATGTATTAATGCTGATAAATAATCTGACATTTATGATCAGCAGATACAGTATATCACTGGGAATGCCTTGCAGGGATTCATTATATATATGGCCTGCAAATAATTAAATGGTGAAAAAATAAAATCAAATCTGTATGTAAAAAAAAAGTGATATATTGCAAGTTGCTGCCAGTTGAAATTATATTATTTTATTTTATATTTTTACATTGAAAGCGAAAAGGAGACTTGATTTAAAATATTATTGCTAGTTAGTCTGAGCCCTACAAAATATCCTACTAATAAAAAAGGGCATTTCCACTTAAAGTCAGGGCCAAAATGCAAGAAGAAGGGCACAAGGGGCATTTGCCTCAGAGCCTCCACCATCTTAGGGGCCTCCACCACCCTCCTGCTATAGGGCTCAGCACTTTCTACTTATGCCCAGGCAGACATTATTTATATGGGTAGTATTCACATTGCTCTAGGACCCTCACTTTTTAGGAAAACGGGCATCCCCTGTTGCCTGTTTGGCCATCTTATCCAGCTGAGGTGGAGATGCATGAGTTTGGCATGCAAGAGAATCACTGGCTCGGCCATCTCTATAACTCTATAGACTAGGTTCATGCACATATGCCGCCACCTAGTCCGTATATGGCTATGATGAGCGGTCAGGTCACATTTTTTCCTCAAGGATCTCCACCAACCTTAATCCAGCCCTGCTTAAAGCAGTTTACTCATGTAGACAAATGGAAGATGGTATGATCGCTGCATTTCTAATCCCCGGGATCACCTGTCATCGAGGAAGCCGCATCTGGCCATGCATCTCCCCTCCAGTGGACACTGCAGGTAAAATGTAGTATTAGATAGTGGCCATTCAGCTCTAAATCACGCTCTATGACGTCCATATACCCTTATCTCAGTGAGACAATCCCTCTAAACATTATTAGTATATATGTATGTTATTTATCTTAATTATACTGAAAATTGAAACCCCTCTACCTAAAATTATTTGCTGTCTGTAGACATTTGCCAGGCTTGTGTAGTGTGGGAGGAGTTAAGGATCCAGAGGGAGGTGCCTTGGCTACAGACAAATGTACATAGACTTGTTTTCAGATAGTTCATTGTTTGGATGTAAATGATTGGCGCTTCAGACTCTATTGTATCCTTCCAGTTTGTACAGAGGGAGACCCATTTCCATGGCTGCTACCGAGACCTTATATAAGAACCTGAGGGAAGGTACCGTATACATTACGTGCAGATTTGTTTGTTTTCTCTTTGTGAATACTGTTTCTGTGTTAACTAAACTTTTTATTATTGGATTTGGAATTTCTTTTAAATAAATTGGGTTTTGCAGGGTAAGAGTTCAGGGTTTCCTATTAATATGCAAGCTCTGAAGTTCGGGTAAGATGTTAAAGAAATAAGTTCTAGGTGCCCCGGATAAGACTAAATCTACCCCTGCACCCTTCTGCATTCTGGATTTCACACATAAATTTTATTTAAGGGGCAAAAGTGGCAAAAGTGGCAAAAGGGCAACATTTTTTAAACATCATCATGCCACCAGAATCTTCCAAAAACGACATAGCTTAGGTGTTAAAGGGGTGTTTTCCACTTTGGACAAATTTTTACTACAAAACCGGTCTGCCAATAAAGAGCTGATTGTGGGGGACCCCCTCTCAATTAGCTGTTATCACTTGGGGCTGGTCAGTCTTTATTTCCACTTTACTGATTGTACGGAGGAAAAAATGGATCTATATTGGCGCCGCTGTGTGGTGAAGACAGGATGAATCCAGAAGTCGGGTGATAGTAAAATATTGGTATTTATTGCTATGCAACGCGTTTCAACGCCGAACTGGCGTTTTCGTCAGGCATGTGGAATACAGAAGAAAAGGGGACACGTATATATACACACAGAAGGGGTCATCTGATTGGAGCTCATTCAGACTGGGCAAAAAAACCGCCAAAAATTCAAGAAGGTCAAAGTTCAAAAGGTGCAATCAATTCTAATGACATTTCATAGTAATTACACAGTAAAACACATTAAGAACAATAGGAAAGGTAAAAGGTGTGTTGTCACTGTAGGGAACTCTCAGTTTATTCATGAAATAAAAGATGTGTGAAAAAATATATATATCGGGTGATAAAAACATTATCGGGTGATAAAAACATTATATGTGCGGGACGGCAATGTTTTGTTATTGCAAGGTAAGCTGATAATGTCAGAAGGGAAATAAATGGTGAGCAAGTACTGAATGTTTTATTTTAGGTGGTTTGTTTATTTATTTATTTCTTTTATTTCAATCGTGGGATTAGAATGTGAGACGTTACGTGTGTGGATTGGGTTTGTTACCGGTTGTCAAGGAGACCACCTACGCTACGGTGGCCGATGCGGTCCAAAACGAGATGGAACGCACGGTGGAACGCAAAACGCCAAGGGAAAGCCGGTCTTATGCAGCAAGAACAGTAGGACGGGAGAGGAGAATGTGTTGCCGAGAAGGGATCGGTAAATAATGAAACACAATGTGAGTAAAGAAATCTAATGCTTTCAATGACACAGTGTAGCGGTAGTTTGTTTCAATGTTTGTTTTAATAATTAATTTTAATAATTAGAAAAGGTTTACGTCTCTTGGGACAGATGGAGGGTTATGGGGGGGTTGTGAAGTTGGCATAAAAGAGTGTTCATGGGGGCAATGTTTTAAAAGGGTGGTTTCTTGCCTGGATGGACAATGCATACCGTATATATTGTATTAATATTAATATTGACTCTTATGGTTGCTGCGAGGGGAGGAAGCCCTAACAGCAAAAATTGCAGTTTAGGGCATGAAAATGGGGGGGGGGGGAGGGGGAGGTGGTGGTGGCTGTTGGTTGGAAATACGGCAACAAATTGTGTCTGCCGGGTCTCGTAGTTACATACTTGGATCGTTGTACTGTACCGTATTTTTGGAGAGATTCAAGGTATCCCGAGGTATGTCTGAGGGATGTTTGAGAGTTAGTCTAAAGATGACTCTGTGATGTCATTTAGACCAAATGGGTGTAGTGTGTTCATTTTAAAAATCCAGAAATTTTCTCTTTGTTTTAATTTGTTAAATCTGTTTGGGACGTCGGGGTGAATGTGTTCAATGGGTGTTACTGTAATTTTATTGGCCTTGCATTCGTGTGTCTGAGAAAAATGACGAGATACACTATGTTTGAGGTACCCAGTATTAATATTGAAACGGTGATTATTGACTCGGGTTCTTAAGCATTGGGTGGTTCTACCAATATACTGTAGTTGGCACGGGCATTCTAAGAGGTAAATGACATATGAGCTGCCGCAGTTAAGGAGTGTTTGAATTGTGAATGTCTCGTTGGTGACAGTGGAAGTGTAGTTGTATTTTTTGTGGCTTATGGAGTTACAGCAAAGGCAACGTGAATGTCCACATTTGAAAGAGCCTTTGAGGTTAGAAAGAAAGTTTGTATGTGTTGTCAGATGTTTCTTTGTTCTGCTTGGAGCAAGTATATTTTTGAGGGTTAGGGAGCGTCTGAATGTAATATTAGGTTTGTCTGATAGTGTGTCTTTTAAGTGCGGGTCATTTTTTAGGATGTGCCAATGTTTGGAGAGAATGTTTCTGATCATTTTGTTGCCTCTATTGTAGGTGGTGATGAAGTTGATATTGGAGTTACTAGGGCCAGACTTGGGTTTCACCGTGGGGGGATTTAGACAGGAATTTTGTGTGAGTTCAGACGCTTTGGATTTAGCACCTTTTATAAGATTTATTGGAAAGTATTTGTCTTTGAATCTTTTTTCTAGGATTGCGCATTCTTTGTTGAAATCCGTATCTGTGCTGCAGTTCTTCCTAATTCTCCTAAATTGGCCAAAAGGGATGTTTTTGAGCCAGGGGCGGTGGTGGGCGCTTCTGAAATCGATATAACTATTGACGTCTACTAGTTTAAAATGTGTACTTGTCGTGAATTTGTTGATATCATTGTCGTACTTGATGGTGAGATCCAGAAAATCTATGGAGGTGGGGGAAAAGGTGTGAGTGAATGATAGGTCGTAGTTATTACTGTTTAGGGTTCCCATGAAGCGAGCGGCTTCCTCTTCAGTGCCTTTCCATACTATAAACAGGTCGTCAATGTACCGTTTGTAAAGCAATATGTTGTTTTTATAGGGGTGTTCACCGTTTATGTGTATTTTTTCGAAAGATCCCATGTAGAGATTGGCGTAGGAGGGTGCAAAACGGGTGCCCATAGCACAGCCTTTGATCTCGTGGTAAAAATTATTGTTAAAGCTGAAGATGTTGTGTTTGAGGATGAAATCGATGCAGTTGGTTAGAAAATCTAACTGGGATTCGGGGATTGTGTTGGTGGATGAGAGGAAAGAATGGGCTACTTCAATGCCTTTATTATGAGGAATGTTACTATACAATGTGGTAACGTCTGCTGTTAAAAAACTGATTGGGGATGTTGAACGGTCAAAATTTAGGTCATTTAGATCTCTAATTAGTTGTGTGGAATCTCTGAGGTAGGATGGTAGGGTTAAGACAAATGGTTGGAGATGAAGATCAATGAAGTGTGAAAGGTTGCTTGTGAGGGAGTCTATTCCCGAGATGATAGGGCGTCCGGGCGGATCGATTAATGATTTGTGGATTTTAGGAAGGTGGTAAATGAAGGGCATGTTCGGGAATGGGACAGTTAGAAAACGTTTCTCTTTTTTATTTAACAGTCCTGATTTGGCAGCTGACTCAATAAGGTCTTTGTATTCTTGTGTATAAAGGGATAGTGGGTTGGTGGTGAGTTTTCTGTAGAACGTGATGTCGTTTAGGATTCTTGTGGTCTCTTCAAAATACTTGTGTCGGTCCTGGATAACTATTCCCCCCCCTTTGTCAGCTGGGCGAATAATGACTTCTTGGTTTTTTTGGAGATTTTTCATGGCTCTTCTCTCGTGGTTAGTTAGATTGTCAATATACTGAGATGGAAGTTCTAGTGTTCTAAATTCGTTACTAACCAGGGACGAGAATGTTTCAATCATTGGGCCCTGGTGGTGGGTCGGGTAAAAGTTGGATTTGGGGTGGACTTCCACTGGGATGGCTGAGGGTGTAGGAGAGTCTATGGGTAATTCAATTGTTGGGCCTGGTTTAGTGGTGTATTTGGTCATAGCGAAATGTCTGGTGAGTGTAAGTTTTCTTACGAACCTGTTGAGGTCCATAAAAAGTTCAAAGCTGTCAATTGGTGCCGTGGGGCAGAACGAGAGGCCCCTATTCAAAAGGCTGTGTTCAGAACTGTTTAGGATGTGTACTGATAAGTTGAACAATTTTATTGTTGGACCAGATTCCTCTTTTTGTTGAGTGATGGATGTTGTTTTGGTCTGTTTTCTGCCTCCTCTCCGTCCTCTAGGTCTATGTCTAATTTTCTTTTGGTCGAAATTTTCTGTATTCTTGGGAAAAAGTGAGTGATGGTTTGGGCTTTGGGACTTGTGATGTATGGGATCAGAACGTCTTTGCTCACTACGGTGGGAGTTAGTGGCGGTCTGACCAACTGAGAAGGGAGTCCTAAAAAAGACGTTGTTGCGTATGTAAAATCAAGAACAGATGTGGCCAGGTCTAAATTGGGGTTTGTAAATCCCCGGGTAGTGTTATGGTCCTCTGGTGGGATGCGGAATAGGTCCTCAGGTGAGGTCGGATTGGTGAAAAAGGGGGTGTTGTGTACTGATAGTTGGAGTAGGGATGAGAGACTGTTGCCGTCGTCCTCATCTATGTTGTCTATGGAGTCATTGGTCAAAGATAGGGGGGACTGGACGGTGGGGGGTGGGGGGACTTCCATAGGTTCAGAAGTAGAGGGTAGTCTAGATAAATGTATAGCTAGGTCCGAGGATTTAAAGGCATTCATAGGTACCTTAGGGCTGAAAGGTCTATGTGAGGAAGGGTGAGAGGGTAATTGGGTGGGGTTCAGGGTGGGGACTGGAATAGTGTGGTGACAAAAGGACTTTGGGACTTGGGGAGTCTCTAAAAGATTTCCTTGTTTGTTATGTGGTGCTGTTTCGTTTGTTTGGTTGGTGGGTCTGGATTTGGAGTTGTTCCTGAAGGACCTACTATAGGTCATGACTCTATTCTGTGGGGTTGCAGTATTTGATTTGCCCAAATAGTTCCTATTTTGAGTATGAGTATGGTCGGGTACAGTGGTATCTTTGTAAGGGATAGGTATGGTGCTGGATTTCCAGTCACCTGCAGGATTGAGGGCATAATCAGCCTGATCTCTTTTTAATTTTTTCACTTTTTTTGAGATGAGATCTCTTTCATAAGTGATGAGTCTCCTGCTGGTGGATTCCTCTAACTTGGAGAAATCACAATGATCACTGAATTGTGATAGTTGCTCCTTGATCGTAAGGATATCAGAAAGGAGGGCATTACTAAGCATGGTGCGTTTAGCGTGCAACCTTTCTAGGAAACCTAGATGGCATTTATCTATGAAAGATTTCCAGTCAGTGCTGAAAGTGAGGTCTGTGGGGTAAGGGTTAGTGATAAGTAACCTTAGTCCTCTAGGGGTGATGTTACCAGAAATATACAATGATAAAAACTGACAATCGATGTTCTGCAGGGCCTCCTTTTTTAAGAGGTCTTTCAACGATAGGTATAAGTCAGTCATCCTTTGAGTTTCTTCAAGTGATGAATTGTTACTCACTATGTGAGAGTGTCCTGGCAGGGTGTCAATCCCAATGGTTTCACGGATGAGCCGTTTGCGAAGTAAGTTCCTTTCGTTGGTAAAATCCAGCATCGTGGTTTGTAGGTCCCAAACGCTTGTATGGTGTTCCAAGGGGTAAATTAGAGATGTGGTAGATCCAAAGTAGCGGCTGCCAGTGCAGGAGACGACTTTCCAACCAAGGAACTCCGGTGGACAGCACCAGGAATTGGTGGTGGGATGCTCCCGGTATCGGAGTATCGGCTTGGCAAAGCGGATGAATTCCGATCTGAAGTAGATAAAAAGGCAAGAAACCACGGCGCCACTTGGTGTGGATCAAAGAAGGTGGATGTGAGACAAAAGGAGGATAATAAATGCTCACCGTATGGTTATGAGAGTTGAATTTGATGGGTTCCACAAGGTAGCTGCTGCCAGATCCGGGCCGGTTACCGAGGTGACCGCTTGGGTATACTGATTGTACGGAGGAAAAAATGGATCTATATTGGCGCCGCTGTGTGGTGAAGACAGGATGAATCCAGAAGTCGGGTGATAGTAAAATATTGGTATTTATTGCTATGCAACGCGTTTCAACGCCGAACTGGCGTTTTCGTCAGGCATGTGGAATACAGAAGAAAAGGGGACACGTATATATACACACAGAAGGGGTCATCTGATTGGAGCCCATTCAGACTGGGCAAAAAAACCGCCAAAAATTCAAGAAGGTCAAAGTTCAAAAGGTGCAATCAATTCTAATGACATTTCATAGTAATTACACAGTAAAACACATTAAGAACAATAGGAAAGGTAAAAGGTGTGTTGTCACTGTAGGGAACTCTCAGTTTATTCATGAAATAAAAGATGTGTGAAAAAATATATATATCGGGTGATAAAAACATTATCGGGTGATAAAAACATTATATGTGCGGGACGGCAATGTTTTGTTATTGCAAGGTAAGCTGATAATGTCAGAAGGGAAATAAATGGTGAGCAAGTACTGAATGTTTTATTTTAGGTGGTTTGTTTATTTATTTATTTCTTTTATTTCAATCGTGGGATTAGAATGTGAGACGTTACGTGTGTGGATTGGGTTTGTTACCGGTTGTCAAGGAGACCACCTACGCTACGGTGGCCGATGCGGTCCAAAACGAGATGGAACGCACGGTGGAACGCAAAACGCCAAGGGAAAGCCGGTCTTATGCAGCAAGAACAGTAGGACGGGAGAGGAGAATGTGTTGCCGAGAAGGGATCGGTAAATAATGAAACACAATGTGAGTAAAGAAATCTAATGCTTTCAATGACACAGTGTAGCGGTAGTTTGTTTCAATGTTTGTTTTAATAATTAATTTTAATAATTAGAAAAGGTTTACGTCTCTTGGGACAGATGGAGGGTTATGGGGGGGTTGTGAAGTTGGCATAAAAGAGTGTTCATGGGGGCAATGTTTTAAAAGGGTGGTTTCTTGCCTGGATGGACAATGCATACCGTATATATTGTATTAATATTAATATTGCTGTTAGGGCTTCCTCCCCTCGCAGCAACCATAAGAGTCAATATTAATATTAATACAATATATACGGTATGCATTGTCCATCCAGGCAAGAAACCACCCTTTTAAAACATTGCCCCCATGAACACTCTTTTATGCCAACTTCACAACCCCCCCATAACCCTCCATCTGTCCCAAGAGACGTAAACCTTTTCTAATTATTAAAATTAATTATTAAAACAAACATTGAAACAAACTACCGCTACACTGTGTCATTGAAAGCATTAGATTTCTTTACTCACATTGTGTTTCATTATTTACCGATCCCTTCTCGGCAACACATTCTCCTCTCCCGTTCTACTGTTCTTGCTGCATAAGACCGGCTTTCCCTTGGCGTTTTGCGTTCCACCGTGCGTTCCATCTCGTTTTGGACCGCATCGGCCACCGTAGCGTAGGTGGTCTCCTTGACAACCGGTAACAAACCCAATCCACACACGTAACGTCTCACATTCTAATCCCACGATTGAAATAAAAGAAATAAATAAATAAACAAACCACCTAAAATAAAACATTCAGTACTTGCTCACCATTTATTTCCCTTCTGACATTATCAGCTTACCTTGCAATAACAAAACATTGCCGTCCCGCACATATAATGTTTTTATCACCCGATAATGTTTTTATCACCCGATATATATATTTTTTCACACATCTTTTATTTCATGAATAAACTGAGAGTTCCCTACAGTGACAACACACCTTTTACCTTTCCTATTGTTCTTAATGTGTTTTACTGTGTAATTACTATGAAATGTCATTAGAATTGATTGCACCTTTTGAACTTTGACCTTCTTGAATTTTTGGCGGTTTTTTTGCCCAGTCTGAATGGGCTCCAATCAGATGACCCCTTCTGTGTGTATATATACGTGTCCCCTTTTCTTCTGTATTCCACATGCCTGACGAAAACGCCAGTTCGGCGTTGAAACGCGTTGCATAGCAATAAATACCAATATTTTACTATCACCCGACTTCTGGATTCATCCTGTCTTCACCACACAGCGGCGCCAATATAGATCCATTTTTTCCTCCGTACAATCAGTATACCCAAGCGGTCACCTCGGTAACCGGCCCGGATCTGGCAGCAGCTACCTTGTGGAACCCATCAAATTCAACTCTCATAACCATACGGTGAGCATTTATTATCCTCCTTTTGTCTCACATCCACCTTCTTTGATCCACACCAAGTGGCGCCGTGGTTTCTTGCCTTTTTATCTACTTCAGATCGGAATTCATCCGCTTTGCCAAGCCGATACTCCGATACCGGGAGCATCCCACCACCAATTCCTGGTGCTGTCCACCGGAGTTCCTTGGTTGGAAAGTCGTCTCCTGCACTGGCAGCCGCTACTTTGGATCTACCACATCTCTAATTTACCCCTTGGAACACCATACAAGCGTTTGGGACCTACAAACCACGATGCTGGATTTTACCAACGAAAGGAACTTACTTCGCAAACGGCTCATCCGTGAAACCATTGGGATTGACACCCTGCCAGGACACTCTCACATAGTGAGTAACAATTCATCACTTGAAGAAACTCAAAGGATGACTGACTTATACCTATCGTTTGAAGACCTCTTAAAAAAGGAGGCCCTGCAGAACATCGATTGTCAGTTTTTATCATTGTATATTTCTGGTAACATCACCCCTAGAGGACTAAGGTTACTTATCACTAACCCTTACCCCACAGACCTCACTTTCAGCACTGACTGGAAATCTTTCATAGATAAATGCCATCTAGGTTTCCTAGAAAGGTTGCACGCTAAACGCACCATGCTTAGTAATGCCCTCCTTTCTGATATCCTTACGATCAAGGAGCAACTATCACAATTCAGTGATCATTGTGATTTCTCCAAGTTAGAGGAATCCACCAGCAGGAGACTCATCACTTATGAAAGAGATCTCATCTCAAAAAAAGTGAAAAAATTAAAAAGAGATCAGGCTGATTATGCCCTCAATCCTGCAGGTGACTGGAAATCCAGCACCATACCTATCCCTTACAAAGATACCACTGTACCCGACCATACTCATACTCAAAATAGGAACTATTTGGGCAAATCAAATACTGCAACCCCACAGAATAGAGTCATGACCTATAGTAGGTCCTTCAGGAACAACTCCAAATCCAGACCCACCAACCAAACAAACGAAACAGCACCACATAACAAACAAGGAAATCTTTTAGAGACTCCCCAAGTCCCAAAGTCCTTTTGTCACCACACTATTCCAGTCCCCACCCTGAACCCCACCCAATTACCCTCTCACCCTTCCTCACATAGACCTTTCAGCCCTAAGGTACCTATGAATGCCTTTAAATCCTCGGACCTAGCTATACATTTATCTAGACTACCCTCTACTTCTGAACCTATGGAAGTCCCCCCACCCCCCACCGTCCAGTCCCCCCTATCTTTGACCAATGACTCCATAGACAACATAGATGAGGACGACGGCAACAGTCTCTCATCCCTACTCCAACTATCAGTACACAACACCCCCTTTTTCACCAATCCGACCTCACCTGAGGACCTATTCCGCAGCCCACCAGAGGACCATAACACTACCCGGGGATTTACAAACCCCAATTTAGACCTGGCCACATCTGTTCTTGATTTTACATACGCAACAACGTCTTTTTTAGGACTCCCTTCTCAGTTGGTCAGACCGCCACTAACTCCCACCGTAGTGAGCAAAGACGTTCTGATCCCATACATCACAAGTCCCAAAGCCCAAACCATCACTCACTTTTTCCCAAGAATACAGAAAATTTCGACCAAAAGAAAATTAGACATAGACCTAGAGGACGGAGAGGAGGCAGAAAACAGACCAAAACAACATCCATCACTCAACAAAAAGAGGAATCTGGTCCAACAATAAAATTGTTCAACTTATCAGTACACATCCTAAACAGTTCTGAACACAGCCTTTTGAATAGGGGCCTCTCGTTCTGCCCCACGGCACCAATTGACAGCTTTGAACTTTTTATGGACCTCAACAGGTTCGTAAGAAAACTTACACTCACCAGACATTTCGCTATGACCAAATACACCACTAAACCAGGCCCAACAATTGAATTACCCATAGACTCTCCTACACCCTCAGCCATCCCAGTGGAAGTCCACCCCAAATCCAACTTTTACCCGACCCACCACCAGGGCCCAATGATTGAAACATTCTCGTCCCTGGTTAGTAACGAATTTACAACACTAGAACTTCCTTCTCAGTATATTGACAATCTAACTAACCACGAGAGAAGAGCCATGAAAAATCTCCAAAAAAACCAAGAAGTCATTATTCGCCCAGCTGACAAAGGGGGGGGGAATAGTTATCCAGGACCGACACAAGTATTTTGAAGAGACCACAAGAATCCTAAACGACATCACGTTCTACAGAAAACTCACCACCAACCCACTATCCCTTTATACACAAGAATACAAAGACCTTATTGAGTCAGCTGCCAAATCAGGACTGTTAAATAAAAAAGAGAAACGTTTTCTAACTGTCCCATTCCCGAACATGCCCTTCATTTACCACCTTCCTAAAATCCACAAATCATTAATCGATCCGCCCGGACGCCCTATCATCTCGGGAATAGACTCCCTCACAAGCAACCTTTCACACTTCATTGATCTTCATCTCCAACCATTTGTCTTAACCCTACCATCCTACCTCAGAGATTCCACACAACTAATTAGAGATCTAAATGACCTAAATTTTGACCGTTCAACATCCCCAATCAGTTTTTTAACAGCAGACGTTACCACATTGTATAGTAACATTCCTCATAATAAAGGCATTGAAGTAGCCCATTCTTTCCTCTCATCCACCAACACAATCCCCGAATCCCAGTTAGATTTTCTAACCAACTGCATCGATTTCATCCTCAAACACAACATCTTCAGCTTTAACAATAATTTTTACCACCAGATCAAAGGCTGTGCTATGGGCACCCGTTTTGCACCCTCCTACGCCAATCTCTACATGGGATCTTTCGAAAAAATACACATAAACGGTGAACACCCCTATAAAAACAACATATTGCTTTACAAACGGTACATTGACGACCTGTTTATAGTATGGAAAGGCACTGAAGAGGAAGCCGCTCGCTTCATGGGAACCCTAAACAGTAATAACTACGACCTATCATTCACTCACACCTTTTCCCCCACCTCCATAGATTTTCTGGATCTCACCATCAAGTACGACAATGATATCAACAAATTCACGACAAGTACACATTTTAAACTAGTAGACGTCAATAGTTATATCGATTTCAGAAGCGCCCACCACCGCCCCTGGCTCAAAAACATCCCTTTTGGCCAATTTAGGAGAATTAGGAAGAACTGCAGCACAGATACGGATTTCAACAAAGAATGCGCAATCCTAGAAAAAAGATTCAAAGACAAATACTTTCCAATAAATCTTATAAAAGGTGCTAAATCCAAAGCGTCTGAACTCACACAAAATTCCTGTCTAAATCCCCCCACGGTGAAACCCAAGTCTGGCCCTAGTAACTCCAATATCAACTTCATCACCACCTACAATAGAGGCAACAAAATGATCAGAAACATTCTCTCCAAACATTGGCACATCCTAAAAAATGACCCGCACTTAAAAGACACACTATCAGACAAACCTAATATTACATTCAGACGCTCCCTAACCCTCAAAAATATACTTGCTCCAAGCAGAACAAAGAAACATCTGACAACACATACAAACTTTCTTTCTAACCTCAAAGGCTCTTTCAAATGTGGACATTCACGTTGCCTTTGCTGTAACTCCATAAGCCACAAAAAATACAACTACACTTCCACTGTCACCAACGAGACATTCACAATTCAAACACTCCTTAACTGCGGCAGCTCATATGTCATTTACCTCTTAGAATGCCCGTGCCAACTACAGTATATTGGTAGAACCACCAGTGGCGTAACTACCGCGGTAGCAGCAGTAGCGGCTGCTACGGGGCCCGGGGCTTGAGGGGGCCCGTGCCGCCAGCCGACACGCCCACCCAAATGCCCGGTGGCGCCGCTAGCAGCCACTATGGCTGCTACAGCGGTAGCGCCGCTACTGTGGGGCCCGCGACGCCGAGCCTTACACAGGCCCTCTCATGCCTGTAGGTGTCGCTAGCACCGGAGGGGGCCCCAGTGCTAGCGACAGCCGAATACATGTATTAGCACTGAATGGCCGGGCATGTTCCGTGCCTGACCATCCAGTGCCTTACAATGACACTGATTGGCTAGCGGCGCGATGACATCATCGCGCCGCTTCCATGCTTGGAAGGTGCTGATTGGCGGGGCAAGTCATTCTGCCCCGCCAATCAGCGTCATTGGAGGATGCTCGTTCAGCTCCTGCAGACATGCTCAGAAGAGAGCATGTCTGCATCGCCAGTGAACAGCGTGGGAACGGGATCATGTGAGTATGTCAATTTTTTTTTCCCCCCTCATAGAAATGTGAATGGCATTATCTATAGTGGGGGGAGGGGGGGTCGTCTATATGTGCGGCAGTAGCTACAGGGGGGTCTATATGTGGGGCAGTAGCTACAGGGGGGTCTATATGTGGGGGTGTGGGCCATTATATACGGGGGGCTCTATATGTGGGTCATTATATACAGGGGGGTCTATATGTGGGGGTGTGGGCCACTATATACAGGAAGCTCTATATGTGGGCCATTATATACAGGGGGCTCTATATGTGGGCCATTATATACAGGGGGGTCTATATGTGGGCCACTATATACAGGGGGGTCTATATGTGGGGCACTATATACAGGGGTGGGCTATATGTAGAGCACTATCTATAGGGGAGCTATTATTCTAATCAGTATTGTAGTCACTGTATGATCTGCAGCGAGATGATGGTGATAGGATTTTTTTTGTGAAACCGCATCTCCCAGCATATCCTTACCATTGTTCCGGCCATGCTGGGAGCTGTAGTTTTACGCCGTACAAACCTATACGCAGTGGCGTAACTACCGCTATAGCAGCCGTAGCGACTTCTACAGGGCCTGCAGCATGAGGGGGCCCGTGGCACCCGCCGGCACGGCCCCCTCCCATGGCCGCAGGCTCCGCTAGCAGCCGCTATGGCTGCTACAGCGCGACGCCACTGAAGGGGTTGTTCCTACAAAAGACATGCATCCCCTATCCACAGGATAGGGGATACATGTGGGATCGCTGGGACGCCCAGCGATGAGGAGAACGGGGGACCGAAAGTCCCCCCTAAGTTCTCTATGACAAAACCTCGGACTTCCGGGGTCTGTGTCGGCAGCTCCGTAGAAATGAATGGAGCGCCGGTCGCGCTTATGCGCATGCGTGACCAGCGCTCCTTTAATTTTTATTGAACTGCGCAGACGCCGGAAGTCCGAGGTTAGTCATGGAGAACTTAGGGGGGACTTTCGGTCCCCCGTTCTCCTTATCGCTGCCAGCGATCACACATGTATCCCCTATCCTGTGGATAGGGGATGCATGTCTTTTGTAGGACAAACTATAGGCCGTTTTTTTTTTGGGGGGGGGGCTATATGGCGTTATCTACAGAGGGGTTCTGTATGGTGTTATCTACAGAGGGGGCTGTATGGTGTTATCTACAGGGTGGACTGTATGGCGTTATCTACAGGGTGGACTGTATGGCGTCATCTACAGGGGGCTGTGTATGGTGCTATCTATAGGGGGGCGCTGTGTGGTGGAATCTATTGGGAGGCACTATCTACAAGGGGGGGGGTTGTGTGATACCCAGCAGAGGGGGGGGGGGGCCCAGTCAAAAGTTTGCTATGGGGCCCAGTCTTTCCTAGTTACGCCCCTGAGAACCACCCAATGCTTAAGAACCCGAGTCAATAATCACCGTTTCAATATTAACACTGGGTACCTCAAACATAGTGTATCTCGTCATTTTTCTCAGACACACGAATGCAAGGCCAATAAAATTACAGTAACACCCATTGAACACATTCACCCCGACGTCCCAAACAGATTTAACAAATTAAAACAAAGAGAAAATTTCTGGATTTTTAAAATGAACACACTACACCCATTTGGTCTAAATGACATCACAGAGTCATCTTTAGACTAACTCTCAAACATCCCTCAGACATACCTCGGGATACCTTGAATCTCTCCAAAAATACGGTACAGTACAACGATCCAAGTATGTAACTACGAGACCCGGCAGACACAATTTGTTGCCGTATTTCCAACCAACAGCCACCACCACCTCCCCCTCCCCCCCCCCCCCCCCCCATTTTCATGCCCTAAACTGCAATTTTTGCTGTTAGGGCTTCCTCCCCTCGCAGCAACCATAAGAGTCAATATTAATATTAATACAATATATACGGTATGCATTGTCCATCCAGGCAAGAAACCACCCTTTTAAAACATTGCCCCCATGAACACTCTTTTATGCCAACTTCACAACCCCCCCATAACCCTCCATCTGTCCCAAGAGACGTAAACCTTTTCTAATTATTAAAATGAATTATTAAAACAAACATTGAAACAAACTACCGCTACACTGTGTCATTGAAAGCATTAGATTTCTTTACTCACATTGTGTTTCATTATTTACCGATCCCTTCTCGGCAACACATTCTCCTCTCCCGTCCTACTGTTCTTGCTGCATAAGACCGGCTTTCCCTTGGCGTTTTGCGTTCCACCGTGCGTTCCATCTCGTTTTGGACCGCATCGGCCACCGTAGCGTAGGTGGTCTCCTTGACAACCGGTAACAAACCCAATCCACACACGTAACGTCTCACATTCTAATCCCACGATTGAAATAAAAGAAATAAATAAATAAACAAACCACCTAAAATAAAACATTCAGTACTTGCTCACCATTTATTTCCCTTCTGACATTATCAGCTTACCTTGCAATAACAAAACATTGCCGTCCCGCACATATAATGTTTTTATCACCCGATAATGTTTTTATCACCCAATATATATATTTTTTCACACATCTTTTATTTCATGAATAAACTGAGAGTTCCCTACAGTGACAACACACCTTTTACCTTTCCTATTGTTCTTAATGTGTTTTACTGTGTAATTACTATGAAATGTCATTAGAATTGATTGCACCTTTTGAACTTTGACCTTCTTGAATTTTTGGCGGTTTTTTTGCCCAGTCTGAATGGGCTCCAATCAGATGACCCCTTCTGTGTGTATATATACGTGTCCCCTTTTCTTCTGTATTCCACATGCCTGACGAAAACGCCAGTTCGGCGTTGAAACGCGTTGCATAGCAATAAATACCAATATTTTACTATCACCCGACTTCTGGATTCATCCTGTCTTCACCACACAGCGGCGCCAATATAGATCCATTTTTTCCTCCGTACAATCAGTATACCCAAGCGGTCACCTCGGTAACCGGCCCGGATCTGGCAGCAGCTACCTTGTGGAACCCATCAAATTCAACTCTCATAACCATACGGTGAGCATTTATTATCCTCCTTTTGTCTCACATCCACCTTCTTTGATCCACACCAAGTGGCGCCGTGGTTTCTTGCCTTTTTATCTACTTCAGATCGGAATTCATCCGCTTTGCCAAGCCGATACTCCGATACCGGGAGCATCCCACCACCAATTCCTGGTGCTGTCCACCGGAGTTCCTTGGTTGGAAAGTCGTCTCCTGCACTGGCAGCCGCTACTTTGGATCTACCACATCTCTAATTTACCCCTTGGAACACCATACAAGCGTTTGGGACCTACAAACCACGATGCTGGATTTTACCAGCGAAAGGAACTTACTTCGCGAACGGCTCATCCGTGAAACCATTGGGATTGACACCCTGCCAGGACACTCTCACATAGTGAGTAACAATTCATCACTTGAAGAAACTCAAAGGATGACTGACTTATACCTATCGTTGGAAGACCTCTTAAAAAAGGAGGCCCTGCAGAACATCGATTGTCAGTTTTTATCATTGTATATTTCTGGTAACATCACCCCTAGAGGACTAAGGTTACTTATCACTAACCCTTACCCCACAGACCTCACTTTCAGCACTGACTGGAAATCTTTCATAGATAAATGCCATCTAGGTTTCCTAGAAAGGTTGCACGCTAAACGCACCATGCTTAGTAATGCCCTCCTTTCTGATATCCTTACGATCAAGGAGCAACTATCACAATTCAGTGATCATTGTGATTTCTCCAAGTTAGAGGAATCCACCAGCAGGAGACTCATCACTTATGAAAGAGATCTCATCTCAAAAAAAGTGAAAAAATTAAAAAGAGATCAGGCTGATTATGCCCTCAATCCTGCACGTGACTGGAAATCCAGCACCATACCTATCCCTTACAAAGATACCACTGTACCCGACCATACTCATACTCAAAATAGGAACTATTTGGGCAAATCAAATACTGCAACCCCACAGAATAGAGTCATGACCTATAGTAGGTCCTTCAGGAACAACTCCAAATCCAGACCCACCAACCAAACAAACGAAACAGCACCACATAACAAACAAGGAAATCTTTTAGAGACTCCCCAAGTCCCAAAGTCCTTTTGTCACCACACTATTCCAGTCCCCACCCTGAACCCCACCCAATTACCCTCTCACCCTTCCTCACATAGACCTTTCAGCCCTAAGGTACCTATGAATGCCTTTAAATCCTCGGACCTAGCTATACATTTATCTAGACTACCCTCTACTTCTGAACCTATGGAAGTCCCCCCACCCCCCACCGTCCAGTCCCCCCTATCTTTGACCAATGACTCCATAGACAACATAGATGAGGACGACGGCAACAGTCTCTCATCCCTACTCCAACTATCAGTACACAACACCCCCTTTTTCACCAATCCGACCTCACCTGAGGACCTATTCCGCATCCCACCAGAGGACCATAACACTACCCGGGGATTTACAAACCCCAATTTAGACCTGGCCACATCTGTTCTTGATTTTACATACGCAACAACGTCTTTTTTAGGACTCCCTTCTCAGTTGGTCAGACCGCCACTAACTCCCACCGTAGTGAGCAAAGACGTTCTGATCCCATACATCACAAGTCCCAAAGCCCAAACCATCACTCACTTTTTCCCAAGAATACAGAAAATTTCGACCAAAAGAAAATTAGACATAGACCTAGAGGACGGAGAGGAGGCAGAAAACAGACCAAAACAACATCCATCACTCAACAAAAAGAGGAATCTGGTCCAACAATAAAATTGTTCAACTTATCAGTACACATCCTAAACAGTTCTGAACACAGCCTTTTGAATAGGGGCCTCTCGTTCTGCCCCACGGCACCAATTGACAGCTTTGAACTTTTTATGGACCTCAACAGGTTCGTAAGAAAACTTACACTCACCAGACATTTCGCTATGACCAAATACACCACTAAACCAGGCCCAACAATTGAATTACCCATAGACTCTCCTACACCCTCAGCCATCCCAGTGGAAGTCCACCCCAAATCCAACTTTTACCCGACCCACCACCAGGGCCCAATGATTGAAACATTCTCGTCCCTGGTTAGTAACGAATTTAGAACACTAGAACTTCCATCTCAGTATATTGACAATCTAACTAACCACGAGAGAAGAGCCATGAAAAATCTCCAAAAAAACCAAGAAGTCATTATTCGCCCAGCTGACAAAGGGGGGGGAATAGTTATCCAGGACCGACACAAGTATTTTGAAGAGACCACAAGAATCCTAAACGACATCACGTTCTACAGAAAACTCACCACCAACCCACTATCCCTTTATACACAAGAATACAAAGACCTTATTGAGTCAGCTGCCAAATCAGGACTGTTAAATAAAAAAGAGAAACGTTTTCTAACTGTCCCATTCCCGAACATGCCCTTCATTTACCACCTTCCTAAAATCCA
Organism: Rhinoderma darwinii; assembly: GCF_050947455.1. NCBI lineage: Eukaryota > Metazoa > Chordata > Amphibia > Anura > Rhinodermatidae > Rhinoderma > Rhinoderma darwinii. The sequence goes on from NC_134687.1 coordinate 612,795,625, forward strand.
CAAATCATTAATCGATCCGCCCGGACGCCCTATCATCTCGGGAATAGACTCCCTCACAAGCAACCTTTCACACTTCATTGATCTTCATCTCCAACCATTTGTCTTAACCCTACCATCCTACCTCAGAGATTCCACACAACTAATTAGAGATCTAAATGACCTAAATTTTGACCGTTCAACATCCCCAATCAGTTTTTTAACAGCAGACGTTACCACATTGTATAGTAACATTCCTCATAATAAAGGCATTGAAGTAGCCCATTCTTTCCTCTCATCCACCAACACAATCCCCGAATCCCAGTTAGATTTTCTAACCAACTGCATCGATTTCATCCTCAAACACAACATCTTCAGCTTTAACAATAATTTTTACCACCAGATCAAAGGCTGTGCTATGGGCACCCGTTTTGCACCCTCCTACGCCAATCTCTACATGGGATCTTTCGAAAAAATACACATAAACGGTGAACACCCCTATAAAAACAACATATTGCTTTACAAACGGTACATTGACGACCTGTTTATAGTATGGAAAGGCACTGAAGAGGAAGCCGCTCGCTTCATGGGAACCCTAAACAGTAATAACTACGACCTATCATTCACTCACACCTTTTCCCCCACCTCCATAGATTTTCTGGATCTCACCATCAAGTACGACAATGATATCAACAAATTCACGACAAGTACACATTTTAAACTAGTAGACGTCAATAGTTATATCGATTTCAGAAGCGCCCACCACCGCCCCTGGCTCAAAAACATCCCTTTTGGCCAATTTAGGAGAATTAGGAAGAACTGCAGCACAGATACGGATTTCAACAAAGAATGCGCAATCCTAGAAAAAAGATTCAAAGACAAATACTTTCCAATAAATCTTATAAAAGGTGCTAAATCCAAAGCGTCTGAACTCACACAAAATTCCTGTCTAAATCCCCCCACGGTGAAACCCAAGTCTGGCCCTAGTAACTCCAATATCAACTTCATCACCACCTACAATAGAGGCAACAAAATGATCAGAAACATTCTCTCCAAACATTGGCACATCCTAAAAAATGACCCGCACTTAAAAGACACACTATCAGACAAACCTAATATTACATTCAGACGCTCCCTAACCCTCAAAAATATACTTGCTCCAAGCAGAACAAAGAAACATCTGACAACACATACAAACTTTCTTTCTAACCTCAAAGGCTCTTTCAAATGTGGACATTCACGTTGCCTTTGCTGTAACTCCATAAGCCACAAAAAATACAACTACACTTCCACTGTCACCAACGAGACATTCACAATTCAAACACTCCTTAACTGCGGCAGCTCATATGTCATTTACCTCTTAGAATGCCCGTGCCAACTACAGTATATTGGTAGAACCACCCAATGCTTAAGAACCCGAGTCAATAATCACCGTTTCAATATTAACACTGGGTACCTCAAACATAGTGTATCTCGTCATTTTTCTCAGACACACGAATGCAAGGCCAATAAAATTACAGTAACACCCATTGAACACATTCACCCCGACGTCCCAAACAGATTTAACAAATTAAAACAAAGAGAAAATTTCTGGATTTTTAAAATGAACACACTACACCCATTTGGTCTAAATGACATCACAGAGTCATCTTTAGACTAACTCTCAAACATCCCTCAGACATACCTCGGGATACCTTGAATCTCTCCAAAAATACGGTACAGTACAACGATCCAAGTATGTAACTACGAGACCCGGCAGACACAATTTGTTGCCGTATTTCCAACCAACAGCCACCACCACCTCCCCCTCCCCCCCCCCCCCCCCATTTTCATGCCCTAAACTGCAATTTTTGCTGTTAGGGCTTCCTCCCCTCGCAGCAACCATAAGAGTCAATATTAATATTAATACAATATATACGGTATGCATTGTCCATCCAGGCAAGAAACCACCCTTTTAAAACATTGCCCCCATGAACACTCTTTTATGCCAACTTCACAACCCCCCCATAACCCTCCATCTGTCCCAAGAGACGTAAACCTTTTCTAATTATTAAAATTAATTATTAAAACAAACATTGAAACAAACTACCGCTACACTGTGTCATTGAAAGCATTAGATTTCTTTACTCACATTGTGTTTCATTATTTACCGATCCCTTCTCGGCAACACATTCTCCTCTCCCGTCCTACTGTTCTTGCTGCATAAGACCGGCTTTCCCTTGGCGTTTTGCGTTCCACCGTGCGTTCCATCTCGTTTTGGACCGCATCGGCCACCGTAGCGTAGGTGGTCTCCTTGACAACCGGTAACAAACCCAATCCACACACGTAACGTCTCACATTCTAATCCCACGATTGAAATAAAAGAAATAAATAAATAAACAAACCACCTAAAATAAAACATTCAGTACTTGCTCACCATTTATTTCCCTTCTGACATTATCAGCTTACCTTGCAATAACAAAACATTGCCGTCCCGCACATATAATGTTTTTATCACCCGATAATGTTTTTATCACCCGATATATATATTTTTTCACACATCTTTTATTTCATGAATAAACTGAGAGTTCCCTACAGTGACAACACACCTTTTACCTTTCCTATTGTTCTTAATGTGTTTTACTGTGTAATTACTATGAAATGTCATTAGAATTGATTGCACCTTTTGAACTTTGACCTTCTTGAATTTTTGGCGGTTTTTTTGCCCAGTCTGAATGGGCTCCAATCAGATGACCCCTTCTGTGTGTATATATACGTGTCCCCTTTTCTTCTGTATTCCACATGCCTGACGAAAACGCCAGTTCGGCGTTGAAACGCGTTGCATAGCAATAAATACCAATATTTTACTATCACCCGACTTCTGGATTCATCCTGTCTTCACCACACAGCGGCGCCAATATAGATCCATTTTTTCCTCCGTACAATCAGTATACCCAAGCGGTCACCTCGGTAACCGGCCCGGATCTGGCAGCAGCTACCTTGTGGAACCCATCAAATTCAACTCTCATAACCATACGGTGAGCATTTATTATCCTCCTTTTGTCTCACATCCACCTTCTTTGATCCACACCAAGTGGCGCCGTGGTTTCTTGCCTTTTTATCTATTTCCACTTTAGGGACACTGCAGGGGCAAGAAAGCACTTCAAAGTCCACTGAAGTCAATGGACTGTTTGTGTTATACTTGGATGATCCAGGTGCTCCACAGTTGCTCTTTGTAGACTCTCTCTGCTCTGGCTAATATAGAGGGACACACAGTGAGAAATAACTTTCTATTAAATCCATATGCCTGATAGGAGTATAAACCAGATATCCCCCTTAATACCTTTAAAGGGTAACTAAACGTTCAACAAACTTCTGACATGTTATAGTGACATGTCAGAAGTTTTGATTGGTGGGGGTCCAAGCACTGAGACCCTCACCAATCGCTAAAACGAAGCAGTAGAAGCGCTGAGCCGCTTTGTTTCTGTTCGACTTTTTCCGGAAATCGATGAAGCGGTGTACAGGCTCAATAGAAAGTCTATGGGCTACACCACTACATCGGCTTTCCGGAAAAGTCGAACAGAAACTAAACGGCTCAGCGCTCACATGAGTACTTCTGCCACTTCGTTTTAGCGAATGAAGGGGGTCTCAGTACTCGGACCCCCACCAATCAAAACTTCACTATGGCATGTCAGAAGTTTGTTGAACGTTTAGTTACCCTTTAATATTGGACTGAAAGGGGTTATTCAGGTTATAAAGATGATGGCTTATCCTTAGGATAGGCCATCATTAGTACATTGGTGTGGGCCCGACTGTCGTACGAGTGCTGCAGCCTCTTCATTGTTTACATGGTTCTCCTCTCCATTCGTACTTGGACGCACCGTGAACATGTATAACGCACACCAATCGGAGTAGATTTAACCCCTTAATGACCGCCGATAAGCCTTTTTACGGCGGTCATTAGTGGGCTTTATTCTAGGGCGCCGCCATTCTACGTCGCTGCTGTAGAATAAAGTAAACAGAGCAGGGAGCCGTGAAATCTCCCTGCTCTCAGCTGCCAGAGGCAGCTGAGGGCTGGGGGCATCCCTGCTCTGCCGGGTGAGATCGATATTAGTATCGATCTCACCCGTTTAACCCTTCAGATGCGGTGCACAATAGCGAGCACCGCATCTGAATGGTTTTGGAGAGAGGGAGGGAGCTCCCTCTCATCTCACTGACACCCGGCGATAAAATCGCTGAGTGTCTGTGTCTTCTATGGCAGCCGGGGGTCTAATAAAGACCCCCAGGTCGGCCTGGAGCGAATGCCTGCTATATCATGCCGCAGGCATGACCTAGCAGATGCCTGTCCGTTTTAAACGGACAGGCAGTAATACACTGCAATACAAAAGTATTGCAGTGTATTATAATAGCGATCGGAGGATAGTGAAGTCCCCTAGTGGGACTAGTAAAAAAGTAAAAAAGTTTAATAAAGTTAATTTAAAAAAAAAGTGAAACCCAAAAAATGAAAAACCCACTTTTTCCCCTTACAAAATGCTTTACTATTAAAAAAAACTACAATAAAGCAAAAAAGTTACACATATTTGGTATCGCCGCGTCCGTAACGACCCCGACTATAAAGCTGTTACATTATTTAACCCGCACTGTGAACGCCGTAAAAAATAAAATAAAAAACAATGGAAAAATTGCTGTTTTCTGTTAATCCTGACTTAAAAAAAATGTGATAAAAAGTGATCAAAAAGTCGCATCTACTCTCAAATGGTACCAATAAAAACTGCAAGTCGTCCCGCAAAAAACAAGACCTTATACAGCTATGCCGACGCAAAAATAAAAAAGTTACAGCTCTTCGAATGTGACAATGGAAAAATGTAAAAAATGGCTTGGACATTAGGGCCCAGAATGCAAGCAGGGGGAAGGGGTTAAAAAAGAAAATGTTATTTTTTTGCCAGTGTGCAACATTTCAGTCTTTACTCAGACTTTCATCAGGCACTGAAAAAGTAACAAAATACAATACATGTACATATTAAAGTATAATATTGAAGAAGGATTATTAACAAAACTCAGCTTTTTTTAAGCTTGGTTAAAACATGGAACATCACACGTTTATTATGAAACATACACTGACATACATAACATATAGATGTCAGAAAGGCATCGGTTATAGATTCCTGTGCTCTGTAGCTAGAGTTGGGTCATGGCATACTCTATCTTGTAGTGCAATTGTCCACTACTGTTCGTGCCGTACCCTGTCTAATATCAAGTCTGCATTCAGACCAAATATCCCTACTCAGATCCAGAACTATCCCTAAAATGCCTCGAGGTTAGAGGAGTAAAATACAAAACTCCTACTCCTACGCGTTTCACCCTATTTCAGGTTTGTCAAGGAGACATCAGGAGTTTGTGTCATCTAACTCATTGGTCTTTGGCAATGGCAGCGAGCGCTTCATTTTCTCGTCTTTTTATGTGTCAGTGACACCCTCCTCATCCGGCTCAGCAGTCCGAACGCCAATCAGTAGAGAAGTTCAGTTACGTCATACCCCTCCGTGATTCACAATGCTTCATTGGGCCGATTATCGTCATCAATGGGGTGTTTATGCATCTGCCTCCATCGATCAATGTGCCTAGTCTAGACAGCAGTTCTCAGATATTAATGTTTTGAAAGAAGGTTTCTCCTCTTTCATAAAGCAACCACATCCAGGATTTTTCAGATATTTCACTGCTTTTGTATAAGTTTGTTAATTAGTTTATTTGCGTTTATTGTGTCAAGCAGCTATAAATTAGGGACAGGGGTGTATGAGGATTTATCGCCCCCATCATGCCTCTTACGTACAGGCTATTTCTTCAGTATGCTCAGATATAGTCCGGGGCGTAGCTAAAGGCTCATGGGCCCCGATGCAAAAGTTCTTATTGGGTCCGCCCACCCCCGCAAACTTCTCATGGCCGAAGGTCCGCAGCTTTCAGCTGCATCGCTGGGTCTCCTAAGTGACCCTACATTGCAGCACTAGCAGCCAGGGGCGTCACTAAGGCTGGGTTCACACACACTATTTACGGACGTAATTCGGGCGTTTTAGCCCCGAATTACGTCCGAAAATGTGGCTCAAAAGCGTCGCCAAACATCTGCCCATTCATTAGAATGGGTCTTACGATGTTCTGTGCCGATGGTCATTTTTTTTTACGTGCCGCTGTCAAAAGGCGGCGCGTAAAAAAGACGCCCGCGTCAAAGAAGTGCCTGTCACTTCTTCAGATGTAAATGGAGCCGTTTTCCATGGACTCCATGGAAAAACAGCTCCAATTACGTCCGTAATGGACGCAGCGAAAGACGCCTGCACATGCCATTACGGCTGAAATTACGGTGCTGTTTTCTCCTGAAAACAGCACCGTAATTTCAGCCGTAACGGACGCTGCCGTGTGAACATACCCTCAGGGCTCAAAATGTCAGGGGAAATAGCCCCAATACATATGTGTCCGCCCAAAAAAAATGTGTGTATAGGAGACAGCATAGCATATCTATAGTACTACGACCCTATAAACTATGGATAGGACAGTATCACACATGATAGGATTAGATACAGTGGTTCAGCAGACAGTATCACACATGATAGGAATAGAGATAGGGCCAGGCAGACAGTATCACACATGATGGGATTAGATACAGTGGCCCAGCAGACAGTATCACACATGATAGGATTAGATACAATGACTCAGCAGACAGTATCACACATGCTAGGATTAGATACAGCAGCTCAGCAGACAGTATTACACATGATAGGATTAGATACAGTGGCTCAGCAGACAGTATCACACATGATTTGGATTAAATATAGGGCCCAGCAGACAGTATCACACATGATCGGATTAGATACAGTGGCTCAGCAGCCAGTATCACACATGATAGGATTAGATACAGGACTCAGCTCGCTGACATTGCGGCTCCAGCGCTGGACCCAGGAAAGGTAAGAATAATTTTGCTTCTTTATGTGTTACTGATTAGACAGGTTATTTACAGGTTCGGTTGTTGGACTTCTGATACGAGGACTTCAATGACGGCGTTTTTTTATTCTCAATAAAATGGTTAATGAGGGTTGTGTTTTTTTATTTCAATAAAATATTTTTTCTAAGTGCTTGTATCCTTTTAAATTTATTATCACCGCCTTAGTAATGGACGCTGGCTGATTGACAACCTCCATTACTAAGGCGGGGCTTAATGTTAGCCGCTGCAAAGGCCAACACTAACCCTCATTATTACCCCGGTACCCACCGCCACCAGGGGTGTCGGGAAGAGCCGGGTACGAACCAGTACCCGTCCATCTGTAGTGACGGGCAGGCACCGGGGTGGCCGCACGCTGTCAGTATTAGGCTGGGGAAGGCCAAAAACAGTGGCCCTTCCCACCCTGGTAATGCTGCCTGCTGCTGCTGTGTTGTATCAGGCTGTATATGAAAATTGGGGGGGGACCCAACATCGTTCTTTCCAATTATTTTTTTAAAATAACGTGGGGTCCCCCCCATTTTTCATGACCAGCCAGATACAATAAAGCAGCAGCAGCCTAGCATTACCAGGGTGGGAAGGGCCACTGTTTTTGGCCTTTCCCCTCCTGATAATACCAGCTTGCGGCCACCCCAGTACCCTACCATCACTACAGATGGTCAAGAACTGGATGGTACCCGGCTCTTCCCAGCACCCCTGGTGGCGGTGGGTGCCGGGGTAATAAAGGGGGTTAGTGTTAGCCTCTGCACCGGCTAACACTAAGCCCCGCCTTAGCAATGGATGCTGTCAATCAGCCGGCGGCCATTACTAAGACGGTAGTAATATAGTTTAAAAAAAAACACAAAGACATAGAAAAAATATTTTATTGAAATAAATAAAAAAAACACACAACCTTCATTAACCATTTTATTGATAATAAAAAAAAAGCCGTCATTGAAGTAGTCCTGGAATCCGACGTAGTCCAACGACCGAACCTGTAAAAAAACGATTAGTTACACATGTGTTAGGCTTAGATACATGGCCCATGTGTGATACGGTCTGTGGGATCCTGTATCTAAGCCTACCACAAGGTAGGCTTAGATACAGGGTCCAGCAGACAGTAATCTTATACAGTATAAGATTACTGTGTGCTGGGGCCCTGTATCTAAACCTACAGTGTGGTAGGCTTATATACAGGGCCCATCAGACAGGATCACACATGGGCCATGTATCTAAGCCTACCATGTGATTGGCTTAGATACAGGGCCCAGCAGACAGGATCACACATGGGCCATGTATCTAAGCCTACCATGTGATTGGCTTAGATACAGGGCCCAGCAGACAGTATGAGACAATCTGTGATCCTGTCTAATGGGCCCTCTAAGCCTGCTACAACATAGGCTTAAAGGGGTTGTGCAGTCCCTAAACATTGATGGCCTATCCTCAGGATAGGCCATCAATAGCTGATGTGTCGGGGTCCGTCTCCCGGGACCCGCCAATCAGCTGTTGTGAAGGGGCCGTAGCACTCGCACGAGAGCTGCTTCCCCTTCATGTCACTGCTCGCTCACACTGTGAATCGCCGACACCGATTCACAGTGTGACCGGAATGAAGGGGAGCAGCTCTCGTACGAATGCTGCGGCCCCTTCAAAACAGCTGATTGGCGGGTCCCGGGAGTCGGACCCCGCCAGTCAGGGCTACTAATCTTATCTTCCTCTTCAGCCGCGGCGGAAGTTCTGTCCTCTTGATGTTGTGCGCGGCGCATAGCGCTGTGACGTCATGCGCTGCGCACAGCGCTTGATGTCAGGACCTCCGCTGCCGTCTGGAGCCAGGAAGGTAAGTACAGTCTGTTACTATAGTAACAGGGGCCCGCGGCCCGAGTTACTATAGTAACTTTTTATTGATGTGGTGCGGGGGGCTGTGGGCCGCTGCGACCCCTATAGCTACGCCAGTGGATATAGTTAGAATGGGCCTCATAGGTTTCACAATTCTGCATCTAATACATAGAGAAGTGTCCAGTTATATAGCCCATATGATGACTAAACCTGTCATCCGTTCTGTAGCATGATAGAGGATGAATTTTCCCATATCTTTTTCAACCACGTCAATTCGTGATCATACATATTCATATCACAGATTTGATTAGCCTCTCAGTACAGTTATTATAATAGTGCTTATATCCAAAGTATGACCACCAGTCATAATCTGTCATACCTAGTCATTTGGTAGCTTTTACGTCTATGGCTGCGGCCCGTCGTTCTGGTCACCCTCAGACGGTCGCGGCCATGGACACGTGAGTTCTCTGCGGCGTCTCCCTCCTGTGAGACGCCGGCACTCACTTCCTGGATCTGAGACTGTCTCCCGCGGGGCGCGCGCGCCCGCACATGCACGGCCTTAAAGGGCCAGTGCGCGCACAATTGCAGGAAATCTGCAATCAGTCCAGAATGCTGCTGGACTATAAAAAGGGCTCTGCCCTCTTGATCATTGACTGAGCTTTGTTGTGTACCTAAAGTTTGTCTTGCAAATGGTCTCCTAGTGTTTTCCAGTTCCCAGTGTTACCCGTTCCTGCTCCCTGTACCCTGTGCTACCGTGCCTCTGTGCCGTCTAGAGTTGAAGTCAAGTTGTGTATTTTCCTCTGCATCTACTGTGTCACACCCCGCTAGGTGTCCGTCTACTGCCGGAGCCTTATCTTCAGCCTGAATCGCAGCTACTGTCTACATTACCTCAGGTACCCTTTCTGGACTACAGACTTTGTAATATAGCTGTTAGGCCAGTTGTTATCCCGCTACGTGGTATGGCCCAGTGAGTCCACACCCCGCACAGTGACAGTAGCTCTACAGGAAACATGCAAAGTTCACATTATCGTTTATGTCTTCTTGGGCTACTGACCTCATTTTATATATCCATCTCGACTCCGTCTGCAGTAACAGTTTGTCCCATTCACCCCCTCTCGGGCTGGGTTCAATCTGTTGAATGCCCTGGAATTTGATGGCTTTGGGGTCTTCCCCATGTATCTGCCATATGTGTCTTGATATCGTGGTGTCTCTTTTATTTAAGATGTCATTGTAGGGATCTCTGATTCATCTTCTAAATTCTCTCTTGGTCTTCTTATGTAGTCCTTGGGGCATGTACACTTCGCTAGATATATCTCCCCCTAGACTTACAATTAATAAAGTGTCTATTTAGATATTCTTTACCTGTCCTCGCACTAGTGAACGTTTTAGAGACTTGAATCGAGTCATATGTAAGACAACTCCCACGTCTAAAAGTCCCCAGAGGCTTCCTGTTTAACCAGCATGTTTCAGGGGATTCATCAACAAAATGACTATGTACTAATTTGTCCTTCAGGCTTTTGTTTCATCTGAATGTGATCTGTGGTCTATTGCTTAAAGTTTGTCTGAGGTTTTTGTCATCCATTAAAATTCTTCAGTGCTTGTTAATTATATCCCTTACTTCCATGGCCGGCCTTAGGTACGTGCGACCAGTGCAGTCGCACATGGCGCCAGGCGCCACGCTGTAAGGGGGGGTGCCAGCGGGTGTGCATGCCCCGCGCCCTGGCCACTACTCAGGGCGCCAGTGGGTCAGGTGCCACTCACTAACTGCACCGACCTCAAAGCTGGCTGCCCCGTGCCGCTGCCAAAAATCCCCTCTAAGGGTGAATTGCCGTCTGCTGTGATGACCATTCATGCATAGTGAAGTCACTTCCTCTGCAGTGATTGGTCGTTGTGATCACATGATGTATTCTCTATTCAGTATTGCAAACACTCACTCACTCTTGCTGATCTGCGTCCTGAATGACGAGACCGGTCGTGATGACATCATTCAGGACACAAGACAGGGAGGAGATACTGCGCTATCTGCCTATGCGTTTCCTGGGCTGGTGGGGACACCAAAGAAACGTTTTTCTCCAGGGCAGCTCCAGCTCCAACAGCACCAGCAGGCAGTGTTTGTGAGAAGCCCAGCAGGTCAGTCACTGAGTGTGGGCTTTAAATGAATGGGGGCACTGATGGGGGTCTAAAAAGGGCACTAATAGCAAGTGGGCAGAGGATTCAGTGCCACCTTGGTGCCCATTTGCCACTTATTGCCACTTTTTTTCAGTGCCCCCTTGATGCCCATTTGCCATTTTCTTACCCCTTTATTGTTCTTCAGCGACATAAGATGCTAAAGGGGCAGTAAATGACAAATGGGCATCAAGGGGCCACCAAACAGAAGGACGCTAAAGGGGCAATAAGTGGCAAATGGGCACCATGATGGAACTGAACGACACTAAAGTGAGAGAGTTTGTATACAGCGGTGACATCATGTAGAAGGTACACCACCACAGTACACACAGAACAGAGATGACAGAAGCCCCCAGCGCAGGAATGTCTAGGAGGAGAGAGGTAAGCATGGGCTACTTTTTTATTTGAAGCCCTTCTCTCCTGCTGCTACACAAAATGTTTAAACCCGGACAACCACTTTAACCTCTTAACACCATCCGTGTATTTATGGCAGATGTGCATTCCAACAGTATGGCACGTGCCACTGTGTGTTTTCTGTGGTGTTACATAGGACTGCAGGTAACACTGATACATTATCTGTAATCAGAGCGTTATCACACTGTGTTATCTGTGGTGTTACATAGGACTGCAGGTAACATCTACTACATTATCTGTACTCAGGGAGTTATCACTGTCTGTTATCTGTGGTGTTACATAGGACTGCAGGTAACATGTACTATATTATCTGTACTCAGGGCCGGCCCTAGGGGTGTGCGACCTGTTCCTTTGCACAGGGCACATCACTCCAGCAGGTGTAAGGTGGAGCTGTGTGGCACTACCTACAGGGGGCTGTGTGGCACTACCTACAAGGGGCTGTGTGGCACTACCTACCGGGGACTTTGTGGCACTACCCACATGGGTAACCTGTGAGTGGGGGCTGATGGTCATTTTACTGTGAGTGTGGGGCTGATGTTATTTTACTGCGAGTGGGGGGCTGATGTTATTTTACTGTGAGTGGGGGGCTGATGGTATTCAAGTGGTTTCCACCTCTGAGCTCCAATGGAAATGGATAGGAGGCAGAAAAGACCTTTGGCGCTCGTTTGGAGCTTTTTTTCCTGCGTCTTTTGCATTCGCTTCAACAGCTTAAAAAAACGCAAAAAAAAAAAAAGGTCTAACAATGCTGTCAATTCCTGAAGCAATTTCCAGGCAGATTTTTTTTGCCTTACAAAAAAACGCTGTGTGAACATACCCTAAGAGTGTAGTGCTTGTTTTTAGCCGTTTTTGGTCTTTCTCTAAACAATTTTTGGTAGGGGTGCCCTAAGGAAATTGTATTTTTCCAGTGGAGCAGCTCAGTTTGTTGTGGGAACGGGGCCTAGGTGAGTACAATCTTTTTGTTTGCGGGCACTGTCTACAAGGGGGGGGGGTTGTATGGCACGATCTACAAGGGGAGGTGGGGGAAGTATGGCACTGTCTACAGGGAGGCTGTATGGCACAATCTATGGGTGGCACTATCTACAAGGGGGGCTGTGTGTGGCAGCCAGGGGAGGGAGGCATTATACTGTGTGGGGGCCACTCAGCGGACATTATATTGTGTAGGGTTACTACAGGGGGCTATATACTGTGTGTGGCACTTAGGGGGCATAATACTGTGTGGGCACAATTAAAGGACAAAATACTGTGTTCTTGAAGGGGTTATAATATATAATGAAATATTATTATTATACTGTATGGGGGCACTAAAGGGGCTTTATACTGTGTGGGCACTATAAAGGGCATTATACTGTGGGGAGTTTTTATGAGTTTTTTTTTATGATGGGGTGGGGCGCCGAAAGATAATTACGCACAGGGCGCCATCTATCCTAAGGCCGGCCCTGCTTACTTCCGTATGGAACCCATCATAGGTCCCTATGATGCGTATCGTATTGCATTTGAGATCTTCTCCTTTATTGGGTATCAGGATGTCACATCTCTTATTTACCACTGCATTGTTGAATGCTTATTTCAGAATTTTGTCAGAGTATCCTCTCTGTCGGAATCTGTGTCTCAAGTCTCTTGCTTGTAGCATGAAGGTTTTCATGTTGAAACAGTTCCTCCTGAGGCGGAGGTATTGACCCTTTGGTATACCCTTTTTAAGGGCATCTTGATGGGCACTCTCCCACCTCAGGAGGCTGTTAGTTACAGTCGGTTTTCTAAAAAGATCTGTCAGGATCCTACCCTTCTCTCCCCTTGAGATTTTCACATCTAAAAATGCCGGATTGTCTCGATCACTTTCTGAGGCAAACCTAAGTCCTATTTTGTTAATGTTTAACTCAGTTACGGACTCATCAAAATCTTCTGCCTATCCATAGAATAAAAATATTGTCGATAAATCTGAGCCACAGGCCTATTGAGTCGTGCCCTTTGTTATTGGCATCTGCAAAGACTATATTAGCCTCGCACCAGCCCAGGAACAAATTAGCATAAGAAGGGGTACATGGACTCCCCATAGCAGTACCCCTGAGCTGGTGGAAGTAACGGTCCTTGAACATATTTTTTTTTCTAGTCAAATTGATTTAGAGCAATTCCATCACAAATGCATTGTCTGCAGTCACGTGGTTTCCTCTTGTTTTCAAAAATTGTGCTACAGATTCTAGCCCAAATTGATGCTCAATTGAGCTGTATAATGCTTCAACATCAATAAAGGCCAGAATCATGTTTTTTCCATGACTATGCCCTCTAGTTTTAGGAGTAGATCTGTAGTTTCTCTAATATGAGATGGGAGACTCACTACAAATGGATGTAAAATTTTATCGATATAAATTCCTATGTTCTGGTTTAGACTGTCAATCCCAGAGACTATTGGTCACCCTATTGTCGGGTTGACCCCTTTATGGATTTTTAGGGTTGTATAAAAGGTAGCTGTCGTGGGATTATCTGGGAGTAGGAATATACATTCCTTTTTACTAATCAGGCCATTTTGTAGTGTCTTCTCAAAAAATTCCCCTATATTCTCCCTGGAATATTTCAAGAGGATTTTCTTTTAATCGATGATAAATTGTCGAATCAGAGAGGATTATATTGCACATATCCAGATAGGGTTTTTCTTTTTGTTTTCAGATAAATTCCTAAGAGCCCTGGATTCCTCCCTTGTCATATTTATGTGACTGGGTTCATGGCCACCAAGGGCACTTAGATCCTTCTCCACCAGTCACTTAAAAATTTCTATGTTTGGATTATTACATATAGGTGGCATTTTATTGCTTGTCAATCTTAGATTAGTGAAGGGGCCCTTACTTCTATCTCTACTATTATCTTCCAATAACTGTACAATATCATTTGCTGTGGCTAACAGTCTAGGTTGAATTCCTGACAAGTCCTTTTATTTTTTTCACTGAAGAATTGAAACCAATGTAGCTTTCTGGAGAGAAGGGCTATGTCCTTGGTCCAGACGAAGGGATCAAATTTCTCCGTCGGGACAAAGGAGAGGCCCCTCTCCAGAACTTGAGTCTGAATATTAGTGAGGGGGTATGTGGAAAGATTAATCCCTTCATTTGTAGTGATGGCCCTGGGAATGTTTGCTGTCATGTAGTGTATTTATTTCTGTTCCTTAGTTGGTATTGGCCAACTGAGGGGGGTCTTGAGAGAAAATCCTGTTGGTTCATGTGTGGTCCTCTACCTCTATTTGTGCCTCTGGTTTGTCCCCTATGGCGGTTGCTAGTTCTTCTATTTCCATAACCTCCTCACTCCGCATTAGTAGGGTCTCTATCATGATCAGAGCCCTCCACTTCAAAAGATGAGATCTCTGTCGCTGTATCTTGACATGGATTTTTATTCAAGAAAGCGTAGGCCCTATTTTCCTTAAATTCTTGTAAGTCCCTAACAAATTGGGAATGCTTTCTATCTCTAATAGAGTGTTGGAAATGTTCTATAAGCCCCTGCAAAATGCTTTCTTTTTTTCTCGAATTGTGCATCTGTTTTCATTTTTAAGGCTTCTTCTCTTAGTTCATTAAGTTTTTTTAATTTTTCCTTCCCTGGAAGTCTTTTCTTCCTCCAGTAATATATTCATGAACCTTAGAGAGCTAGAGGTAGCTTCCTTTTCCCATTTGTTCATCAGTTTGACATTTCTGACCCTCTCTGCTGGTGATAGTGTTATACGTAATCCCTTCGGTACTATATCATTTTTAATATAATTTCCAAGAGATTGGATCTCCCACCAGGACACAATAAAGTCTTTATATACCTTTGTTAATTCTCTGAAAGTTCCCTTTATATTCAGGGTTAGTGAACTTTGATTGTATTCCTTCTCTGAGGAAACCACTTTTCCTTCTGAGACCCATTGTTCAGTATTCAGCACATCTGACAGAAAGCTGGCCAATATAAGCTTTACCAAAATTTAGATTTATAACGTTCTCAGACATTCAATACCTGGCCGGTTCCCGTTAATTCCTTCCGATTTAACTTAAAGTATAATATTGAAGAAGGATTATTAAAAAAATTTAGCTTTTATTAAGCTTGGTTAAAACATGTTACATCACTCATTTATTATGAAACATACACTGATATACATAACATATAGATGTCAAAAAGGCTTCGGTTATAGATACCTGTGCTCTGTAGCTAGAGTTGGGTCATGGCATACTCTATCTTGTAGTGCAATTGTCCACTACCGTTCGTGACATACCCTGTCTAATATCAGGTCTGCATTCAGACCAGATATCCCTACTCGGATCTGGAACTATTCAATAAAATGCATCGAGGTTAGATGAGTACAACATAAAACTCCTATGCGTTTTACCCTATTTCAGTTTCGTCAGGGGGACGTCAGGAGTTTGTGTGATCTAACTCATTGGTGTCTGGCAGCGGCAGCGAGAGCTTCATTTTCGCGTCTATAAATTAGTAGACGACATCACATATAGTGACAACATAAAGAGTCAAGTTCTGTGGATAACAGCATATACAAAGGGATAAAAGTATTTCAATAAATTCCATATGTTACATATACAGTGAAGGAAATAAGTATTTGATCCCTTGCTGATTTTGTAAGTTTGCCCACTGTCAAAGTCATGAACAGTATAGAATTTTTAGACTAGGTTAATTTTACCAGTGAGAGGTAGATTATATATATAAAAAAAAAAAAAAGAAAATCACATAGTCAAAATTATATATATTTATTTGCATTGTGCACAGAGAAATAAGTATTTGATCCCCTACCAACCATTAAGAGTTCAGCCTCCTCCAGACCAGTTACACGCTCCAAATCAACTTGGTGCCTGCATTAAAGACAGCTGTCTTAAATGGTCACCTGTATAAAAGACTCCTGTCCACAGACTCAATTAATCAGTCTGACTCTAACCTCTACAACATGGGCAAGACCAAAGAGCTTTCTAAGGATGTCAGGGACAAGATCATAGACCTGCACAAGGCTGGAATGGGCTACTCAACCATAAGTAAGACGCTGGGTGAGAAGGAGACAACTGTTGGTGCAATAGTAAGAAAATGGAAGACATACAAAATGACTGTCAATCGACATCGATCTGGGGCTCCATGCAAAATCTCACCTCGTGGGGTATCCTTGATCCTGAGGAAGGTGAGAGCTCAGCCGAAAACTACACGGGGGGAACTTGTTAATGATCTCAAGGCAGCTGGGACCACAGTCACCAAGAAAACCATTGGTAACACATTACGCCGTAATGGATTAAAATCCTGCAGTGCCCGCAAGGTCCCCCTGCTCAAGAAGGCACATGTACAGGCCCGTCTGTAGTTTGCAAATGAACATCTGGATGATTCTGAGAGTGATTGGGAGAAGGTGCTGTGGTCATATGAGACTAAAATTGAGCTCTTTGGCATTAACTCAACTCGCCGTGTTTGGAGGAAGAGAAATGCTGCCTATGACCCAAAGAACACCGTCCCCACTGTCAAGCCTGGAGGTGGAAACATTATGTTTTGGGGGTGTTTCTCTGCTAAGGGCACAGGACTACTTCACAGCATCAATGGGAGAATGGATGGAGCCATGTACCGTCAAATCCTGAGTGACAACCTCCTTCCCTCCACCAGGACATTAAAAATGGCTCGTGGCTGGGTCTTCC
This sequence comes from Rhinoderma darwinii, assembly GCF_050947455.1. Classification (NCBI taxonomy): domain Eukaryota; kingdom Metazoa; phylum Chordata; class Amphibia; order Anura; family Rhinodermatidae; genus Rhinoderma; species Rhinoderma darwinii. Next base: position 612,812,584 of record NC_134687.1, read on the forward strand.
AGCACGACAATGACCCAAAAACATACAGCCAAGGCAACAAAGGAGTGGCTCAAAAAGAAGCACATTAAAGAGGCTCTGTCACCAGATTTTGCAACCCCTATCTGCTATTGCAGCAGATAGGCGCTGTAATGTAGATTACAGTAACGTTTTTATTTTTAAAAAACGAGCATTTTTGGCCAAGTTATGACTATTTTCGTATTTATGCAAATGAGGCTTGCAAAAGTCCAAGTGGGCGTGTTTAAAAGTAAAAGTCCAACTGGGCGTGTATTATGTGCGTACATCGGGGCGTGTTTACTACTTTTACTAGCTGGGCGTTGTGTATAGAAGTATCATCCACTTCTCTTCACAACGCCCAGCTTCTGGCAGTGCAGACACAGCCGTGTTCTCAAGAGATCACGCTGTGTCGTCACTCACAGGTCCTGCATCGTGTCAGACGAGCGAGGACACATCGGCACCAGAGGCTACAGATGATTCTGCAGCAGCATCGGCGTTTGCAGGTAAGTCGATGTAGCTACTTACCTGCAAATGCTGATGCTGCTGCAGAATCAACTGTAGCCTCTGGTGCCGACACGATGCAGGACCTGTGAGTGACGTCTCAGATCTGCACTGCCAGAAGCTGGGCGTTCTGAAGAGAAGTGGATGACACTTCTATACACAACGCCCAGCTAGTAAAAGAAGTAAACACGCCCCGATGTACGCACATAATACACGCCCAGTTGTACTTTTACTTTTCAACACGCCCAGTTGTACTTTTGCAAGCCTCATTTGCATAAATACAAAAATGGTCATAACTTGGCCAAAAATGCTCGTTTTTTAAAAATAAAAACGTTACTGTAATCTACATTGCAGCGCCGATCTGCTGCAATAGCAGATAGGGGTTGCAAAATCTGGTGACAGAGCCTCTTTAAGGTCATGGAGTGGCCTAGCCAGTCTCCAGACCTTAATCCCATCGAAAACTTATGGAGGGAGCTGAAGATCCGAGTTGCCAAGCAACAGCCTCGAAATCTTAATGATTTACAGATGATCTGCAAAGAGGAGTGGGCCAAAATTCCATCTAACATGTGTGCAAACCTCATCATCAACTACAAAAAACATCTGACTGCTGTGCTTGCCAACAAGGGTTTTGCCACCAAGTATTAAGTCTTGTTTGCCAAAGGGATCAAATACTTATTTCTCTGTGCACAGTTTAAATAAATATATATAATTTTTGACAATGTGATTTTCTGTTTGTTTTTTAAATATAATCTATCTCTCACTGGTAAAATGAACCTAGCCTAAAAATTCTAGACTGTTCATGTCTTTGACAGTGGACAAACTTACAAAATCAGCAAGGGATCAAATACTTATTTCCTTCACTGTACTTACCTGTAGTATACTGGGCGAACGGATTGATGGTGCAGAGTATTGCGGGTTCCTGACTGAGTGATAGCAGCGTCCATTTATGGACCACTGGAAAAATCCTGGCATGTGTTACATGGTTCGCGCCAGCGTCACTGGTGATGCTGCTGCAAGCGTATGCGGTGTGTCCCGTTGGCGTCGGAAGTGCCGTCAGCGGGATATCACCTAGAGTGAAAGACCAGAGAGTATAGTGTTGTTCACGTCAGAGGGAGGAGATATCAGTCGCTGATGACTGGTAAGTAATTTAACTATGGCAAGACCGGCATGAATGATACTGAAAGCAAAAGAAAAACCCAGTATGGTTATATAATGTTATCAATTACATAAGGTGTAGCATAGAATGTTGGTCATCATAGAGAGCTGTATAATTAAAAGAATATACGGGTAGATAAGGAGAATGAATATGATGAAAAAATAATTGGATGGAAGATAAGATTTGGAAGATTAAGCCTTACTAGTTAAAAAAAAGGATACTTCTGAAATTTTCGCCATCTACCGCTCCAGTATAATAGGAGGAGTACTAAATCTAGACTAAAACAAATATAACAATTAATTTATAATTAAGGTGGATAATGGTTAGACAATCTCCAAGACAGTTATGATGCGTTCCAGAACAGAACATTGGTTATATCGTAGTGAAAGGAAAAGTGACATGGATTCTATACTAAATGAAGCTGCTAATTTCATACTCCCTATTTAATCCCTTGGGTTCTAGAGTCTGCAGGGTGTGTATCCAATACGCTTCTCTACATTTCAAAATTTTTGTCCTATTACCCCCTCTTCTGGGGATTGGCACATGTTCTATCACTTGGAATCGCAGTTGTGAAATGCTGTGTCTCTTCTGTAGGAAGTGGGCAGAGATGGGTAGTAGAGTATTACCACAACGGATGGTGGATTTATGCTGTTTGATTAGATCACGAATTTGTTTACTGGTCTCGCCCACATATGTCAGACCACAAGGCCATCTGATGATGTAGACTACGAAATTGCTTTTACAAGTAAAAAAGTAATTTATTGGGATAGCACAGCCCGTATGTGGGTGATATATTTTTTTCACCCTTGATAACATGGAAACATTGCATGAATGACAGGCAAGGGAACGTACCTTTCTTGTCAGTTCTTAGAAATGTCTGTCGGGACACTTTCTTAGTGGAGCCCAGATCAGCCCAGACCAACCTATTCCTAAGATTTAGTTGTTTTTTTTTGTGCAGGGCAAAAAGGGAGCCTGGAATTCCTCAATCTGGGGATATGCCTCTATGAGGAGGGACCAATGCTTTCTGATTATGTGGTGGACTTTATGTGAGCAGGGGTGATATGTGTGTACGAAAGGGACGCATTTTCGGGCCCCTGTATTAGTTCTGGTATAGTTGGTATTACAGGCTTTTTGTATGATGTCCTCTGGATAGCCTCTATCTCTGAATTTTTGGGCCATTTCTTCAGTTTGGGGGGGGGGGGGTGGGGGGTGGTTCTAAGATTGGTGTCATCTACAATTCTAGAAATTCTATCAAATTGGGACATTGGGAGGGAGGCTTTTATTATTTGAGGATGGTAGCTATTATAATGTAATAGACTATTCCTATCAGTTTCTTTTGTGTAAAGATCAGTGCTTAAGTTTCCATCCCCGTCCTTATTGACCATGGTGTCCAAAAAATTCAGAGTAAATTGTAATTCTGGCCAGATAGGGTTTGATTGGTCTGAAAATTCAAGGAGTTTGTTAAGGGGACCGTTCCAGAGGCAAACAATATTGTCTATGTAACGTTTCCACAATAGTACATGGGTCTAAAAAAGGGTATTTGGATAAACATAATGAAGTTAGCGTAGGGCGGAGCAACGTTAGAGCCCATGGCAGTGCCCTGCCGTATCATGTAGTAGGAGTCTTCAAAGAGGAAGAAATTCTCAGTAAGTACAGTCCTCAAGAGTTCCACACTCAAGTTAATAAGCTCTGGGTCACTCTGTGTCCCTATCATGCTTTCTTTGACTGCATTAAGTCCCTTGTCATGTCCAATTGACTTATACAGACTACTAACATCCCACGTAACTAGGATAGTCCCCTCTGGGATAGTCTTAATGTTTCTTATGTGTAAAGTAAAAAGGACCTTGTATTTTTAATTAGGGGGTAAGGATTTTCTCCAGAAAAACGGACAAAGGAGAAAGGATGGAGTCCGTAAAGGCTACTATAGGCCGACCAGGCAGATTCTCCAACCTTTTGTGAATTTTTGGAAGTATTCAGAAGACTGGAGTGATGGTGTAATGATTAGTGAGGAAATTTACCATATCCTGATCAATAGTGCCCCTACTAAGATACTGTTCTAAGATCTCTTTGATTTTATGTGCAATACGACTAGTTGGATCATGATCAATAGGTGTATAGATTGTATTGTCACTTAAAGGGAATGTGTTGCCAGAAAAACATGTTTTTTTTAAAAAAATTAAACATTTAGTGTGTGGGTGATTAAACATTGTTCAAATTTTTTTTATTTTTTTCGCGAGTCAGGAAATATTATAAATTATTTCTAATTATAATACTACCCATTTTTGGTCACTAGATGGAGCTAGTTCCCAAAATTGCAGCATTGCAGCATTGGGTTAAAAGCCCTCGCTCTAGTGAGCTCTCAGCATCCCCCCCTCCTTTATACTGGCTAGTGCCGGGATAAACGAGGGGTTTGAACGGTGTAACCTCCTACACTGTGTGTCGCCATTTTTTGAGCTAACACACAGCGTAGTAGGTTTACATACAGTAGTAAACACACACAAACACGAACATACATTGAAATCTCTTACCTGCTCCTGCCGCCGCGGCTCCCTCCGGCCCGTCCGCTCCGTTTGCTGCCGCTGGTCCAAGTGCACAAATCCGGAAGCCGCGACCGGAAGTAGTAATATTACTGTCCGGCCGCGACTTCCGGTCCACAGGAAAATGGCGCCGGACGGCGCCAATTTCGAATTGGACTGTGTGGGAGCGGCGCATGCGCAGCTCCCACACAGACGCCGTACACTGCAGTCAATGGGACGGGAGCCGTTCACAGTCCCTATGGGACTGTGGCTGCCGTATTCCATGTCTGTATGTGTCGTTAATCGACACAGACAGAAATGGAACAAAAAATGGCAGCCCCCATAGGAAAGAAAAAGTGTAAAAATAAGAAAAAGTAAAACACAAACACACAAATGAATATAAACGTTTTTAATAAAGCACTAACATCTTTAACATATAAAAAAATAATTTGTGATGACACTGTTCCTTTAAATGTCTGTGTATTTCTTCTACATAATCCACTTTGTCCATAATATAACCTGAGCCCCACCCTTATCCGCTGGTTTGATCACCAGTTGTCTATCATCAACAAGTGAGGAGAGTGCCTGTCTATTTAGAGTGTCTAAATTGGATTGGCTTTTATGTAGTCCACGATTAAAATCGTGGTAAAAATTGTCGATGTCTCGATGGACAAATCTGATAAAGGTCTCAATCAGTGGGGAACTCCTGGGCGGAGAGAACATGCTTCTGTTCCTTAGGCCCAATTATTTTGATGTGATGTTTCGGGGCCATAGTAGCTATAGCCGCATTTGCTGCAGCCACATCATCTTCGGGTCTCCCCTTTTTTCGGAGAAATGAACCTGAAGTCTTAAAGTCCTGCAAAATCGATTCAGGTCCATATCCAGTTGGAATTGGTCATACCTATATGAGGGGCAAACGGATAGGCCTTTCTCGATGGAGGCATAGTTGGGCTGGACCCAAAGATTTGGATGATATGTTTATCACTATATTCTCAGTGTTTGTAGTCATACCTGTGACCTTGTTGTCATGGTGCGGCCTCTCTTTTCTGTGTCACTGGCCTCCCCTCCACGTCCTCTTCTTGGTCTCCTGCCCCGACGTTGGCCTAAAAAAATGCTGTTGGCGATGATAGCCACATTGGCAAATAATTCAGGTTGTTGATATTACATTACTATATTAAACTTTTATACTATACCACCTGTTCAGATATTCTGTATAAAATGTGTATGCCGAACTATGTATATTACTTGCGATGACCTAGCCCGTTTTCATTCCTGATTCAGCTCTTTCCTTTCCCCATTCCCTTTACGTATACATGAGTGTATACATATATGTATATATGCATATGTATGTGTGATTATACCGCTTATGACATTATATTTTGTATCATATAAAGTTAATATGTACATGTATTCTATTTTGATGAAAGTCTGAGTACAGACACTGGCAAAACAATTTATTTTCTTTTTGAAATCTACTCCAATTGGTGTGCGTTATACACTACCGTTCAAAAGTTTGGGGTCACCCAGACAATTTTGTGTTTTCCATGAAAACTCACACTTATATTTATCAAATGAGTTGCAAAATGACTAGAAAACATAGTCAAGACATTGACAAAGTTAGAAATAATGATTTTTATTTCAAATAATAATTTTCTCCTTCAAACTTTGCTTTTGTCAAAGAATGCTCCATTTGCAGCAATTACAGCATTGCAGACCTTTGGCATTGTAGCTGTTAATTTGCTGAGGTAATCGGGAGAAATTTCACCCCATGCTTCCAGAAGCCCCTCCCACAAGTTGGATTGGCTTGATGGGCACTTCTTGCGTACCATACGGTCAAGCTGCTCCCACAACAGCTCTATGGGGGTTGAGATCTGGTGACTGCGCTGGCCACTCCATTACAGATAGAATACCAGCTGCCTGCTTCTTCTCTAAATAGTTCTTGCATAATTTGGAGGTGTGCTTTGGGTCATTGTCCTGTTGTAGGATGAAATTGGCTCCAATCAAGCGCTGTCCACAGGGTATGGCATGGCGTTGCAAAATGGAGTGATAGCCTTCCTTATTCAAAATCCCTTTTACCTTGTACAAATCTCCCACTTTACCAGCACCAAAGCAACCCCAGACCATCACATTACCTCCACCATGCTTGACAGATGGCGTCAGGCACTCTTGCAGCATCTTTTCAGTTGTTTTGCATCTCACAAATGTTCTTCTGTGTGATCCAAACACCTCAAACTTCGATTCATCTGTCCATAACACTTTTTTCCAATCTTCCTCTGTCCAATGTCTGTGTGCTTTTGCCCATATTGATCTTTTCCTTTTATCAGCCAGTCTCAGATATGGCTTTTTCTTTGCCACTCTGCCCTGAAGGCCAGCATTTCGGAGTCACCTTTTCACTGTAGACGTTGACACTGGCATTTTGCGGGTACTATTTAATGAAGCTGCCAGTTGAGGACCTGTGAGGCGTCTATTTCTCAAACTAGAGACTCTAATGTACTTGTCTTGTTGCTCAGTTGTGCAGCGGGGCGTCCCACTTCTCTTTCTACTCTGGTTAGAGCCTGTTTGTGCTGTCCTCTGAAGGGAGTAGTACACACCGTTGTAAGAAATCTTCAGTTTCTTGGCAATTTCTCGCATGGAATAGCCTTCATTTCTAAGAACAAGAATAGGCTGTCGAGTTTCACATGAAAGCTCTCTTTTTCTAGCCATTTTGAGAGTTTATTTGAACCCACAAATGTAATGCTCCAGATTCTCAACTAGCTCAAAGGAAGGTCCGTTTTATAGTTCCTATAAACAGCAAAACAGTTTACAGCGGTGCTAACATAATTGCACAAGGGTTTTCAAGTGTTTTCTAATCATCCATTAGCCTTCTAACACAGTTAGCAAACACAATGTACCATTAGAAGACTGGAGTGATGGTTGCTGGAAATGGGCCTCTGTACACCTATGTAGATATTGCATTAGAATAGTCATTTAGCACATTAACAATGTATAGAGTGTATTTCTGATTAATTTAATGTTATCTTCATTGAAAAAAACTGTGCTTTTCTTGCAAAAATAAGGAAATTTCTAAGTGACCCTAAACTTTTGAACGGTAGTGTACATCTTCACAGTTTATAGTGGGTTGGGCCCTATCTATGCACCCATCGACAACCTTGTGCTTTCTGAAACCTTCGCTACTTGCATGCACTGTTACATTTGTAGCGCCTATGCAAGGTATTGCACCACTGTCCCAAACAGTTGATTGGTGGGGATGCTGACAGTCGGACCACCACTGATCTAATATTTTGCCTATCATAGGATAGGCTATCAATTTAATAACCCAGATAACTCCTTTAAGGGTTTAATTGAATATTGCTGGTGGTATGAGGTGACTTAGGGATTAATAATAAGATCCCGAGTGGTCTACGGTGATTTAGGAGTTAATACATTTTATGCCTGAAGGTGTGAATTGTAATAACCTTAGGGTAGTGAAAGAGTTGATGTCAGAATCCCTGGGGATCTAGGGTATTGAGGAGATTAATTCCAGCATCTCTGGTGATCTAAGGTATTGAGGGGATTCATTCCAGTATCCCTGGTGATCTGGGGTATTGAACGGATTAATTCCAACATCCCTGGTAATCTAGGGCATTAAAGGGATTAATTTCAGCATCCCTGGTGATCTAGGCTATTGAGGTGATTAATTCCATCATCCATGGTTATCTAGGGTATTGAGGGGATTAATCCCAGCATCCCTGGTAGTCTAGTGTAGTGAAAGGGGATGTTCATATCTAGTGTCCAGTTGGTTAGTCACCTCCCCAAGCTCCAGCAATGTCTTTGCAGCCTTTGACTGGAAGCTGAATGCCATATGCTCATAGAGATTATTGAAGGGCAGGAGATGACCATATGTCACCGAGTTATCTCCATTACCAGGCAGTGAACGTCTTGAGTGATCTACCCAATTATTAATAATATTTACAGAATATTTAACAGAATAGAAAGAAGGTTAGTTGGCATAGGAGGAGTACTAATACTAATTTATACATAGCCCCATGCTGTCTATTCAGCAGAGCTACCCATGTACGACAGTTTGTTCTGGAAGGAGTTACCAGTCTGGGTATGTTTGTTTCAACTACTAATTACATTGGCCTAGATTCCCATTCACATATCCACGTTCCTATTCTATGCCCTGTACGGCTAGTTGGCTTGTGCAGTCTTGGCAACGTCTATGAACCACAGAGCTTCTGTGCCTGACTGATCTGAATACATGGACGTCTTGATGTCCATGTTAATACCTATATTTGTACATCTATTTCTTTCATTAAGACTAAAGGATAGCCACCTGTTCTTTTTTCTTACTCTTGACACTCCAGCTTTACAAAGAATCCTGGCAGACACTGATTTTCCTATTAATGATATGCAGTTGCATTATGCTTACTTTGCCATTGGCTTTTTGTATAGTCTTGGAGCATTATAAGCTTAAAGTGGCTGCTCATACACTCCACGGCCAAGACTGGATTGGGAAATGTAAAATCAGCAAAACCATTAACATTCACAAATTGCTTCCAAAAAACGAAAGACAAATACCTGTTCTGAATGTAAGAGAGAGAGATGATGAAATGTATTGTCAATCACAATGGCCTGAAAGGATATATAAAAAGGATTATCACCATCAGGGTTGTACAATTTGGGACCTGTGGATCACATTATGCCCATGGGACCCACCATCTTTCAAAATTTTGTTAAACTCAAATGATACAGTTTAGAGCATTCAGGCTCAAGCACACATACAGATATAGCAGAGCTGTTCACGTTTGGCTCAACTCATGTGATATGTTTTATAAAGGACTGCAGACAAACCTACTACATTATCTTAAACGAAGGTAAATTACAAATTCCACTCTGCTACATCTATATATAGGGTTCCTCAGGTAAACATAAGAATGATGTGCAGTATGAATTCAATAACTGGTTATGATATCTCATTATTATTTGTCCTTGGATAAGGACTGTTAGTATTTATTCTAAAGATTCATTTTGATCATTAGATTTTTTTACCCCCTTTCCTACAATCACAGCGTATTGCTTTACGGTTTATCAATATGTCTCGTCTTGGTCTTGCAGGTTCTTCAGGTTAAGCTTTCTAGTAACATTAAAGCGTACCTCCAGTGATTATCTCTTTGTATCTACACTTCCGTATATAAATAAAAAAATTTAATCTAAAATTATTAGCTTTATGTATAGGTGTAGCTATAAGGGGTGCAGAGGTAGCAGTTGGCCGCAAAATATGCTTTCTCTGCCTCCCATTGTCAATGGGTGGTCAGAGATGTAAATGCCTGAAGATAGGGCTTGCTGCTTCTTTTTCCCGCGAGACGGTTTTCCCGCTCACGGAAAAAAAACGCCTGCGCCTCCCATTGAAATCAATGGGAGGCATTTTCGGCCGTTTTTTGGTGCATTTTCCAACGTGGTTTCCGCGTCAAAAAACTGTGTCAACTGGCCCTTAGAGACAGCTAAAATTACTTGGGTAAGATATTCCAACAAGGAATTGCAAGCTGTATTAGAGTTTGTAGAGGGAACTTGATGTCATAAGTCCTGTGATTACAGCAGCATAGGCACTGATTCGAGCAGACAGTCTCTCTCTCTCTCTCTCTCTCTCTCTCTCTCTCTCTCTCTTTCTCTCTCTCTCCCTTGTCTCTCTATTTCTCTCTCTCTCGTAAGGATGAGGGTAAAGTGTAATTTGAGCTAGCAGGCTTGTAACAGTGACCATGACCAGGCTGCAGCTCCACTGTATCTGTAATATGACAAACAATAATAACAACTGTTAGTGAATAAGGACGATGGACAGTTCTGCTGCACAAACTGCTGCACGTTAAAGGGAAAAGGCTCCACAAAAGTACTGTACATAAAGAGTTAAGGGCATTGGGTGGCATAGTTGTTGCTCGAGGACACTGTTCCTTATATACAGTCTTCAAGAAATGGCAAGGCTGCTATGGAGCCAAGTAAAAGTAGTGGCCTTAGCTAAAGTTGGCCTTCTACCCCTGCCTTATGGTAATTGTATTATTGTACAAGACTTATCTCATCCGCAGGGTCCACAATGTGAACAAAGACCCATGGTCATGGCTGAATGAAAGTGCATGGGTTTCCATGTGCTGCTTATCCAAGTTATGCAAATGGAAGATGTCAATCAGAGCAAGTGTCGGACTGGGCTTCCTTGGGTCAACCAGAGGAAAAGATTCTGAGGGCCTCCCTATCTATATAGAATATGTACACGTCTACTTTTAATTGCACAGTAATTTGTTGTCAGCAGCGCTTATAATTTATTGGCCAGCCTGACCCTGCTGCCCTGTACAGAGTGCTGGTACATCTTTGTTCAGGGCATTGTTGGAGTGCTATTTCTGGACCCCAATGGATGCAATTTTGATATTTAAGTATTTCAGTTTTTCACAAAATTTGATATGTGTAATTGACCATAGAGACCGGGTATGCCTCTACTGTGTGTCAAACTGGAGATATGAGGCCTGAATCGTGCAGAATATGCAGCGTTACACCTTTTGCCCCTATGGTCCTGCTAACTCCGTGTTAAAGGGACGTGGGGGTATTAAAGTGGCCTTCTGTTGTTAGGTAAATAAAGCTTAATCATTGTATAAATGAAAAGTTCTGCAACTTTGTAATATACTTTGTGTTTTAATTTCTCACCATTCTAAAGATATGTGTTTGCTGTCAGTGAAAGAGAATGCTCGTGTTTACAATCAGAGGAAGTAAACCCACACATAGCTGCTCTCTGCTGTGAAGTGGATACAATTGTATCCAGTCTAGACAATACTCTATGAGCTAAAGACATCACTTTGATGGTTTGCTACAATGTATCAGTCTGGAGTCCAGGCTGTTCAGCTCACAGAGCATTGTCTGGACTCTATACAATTGTATCGATTCAGCTGAGAACAGGACTCTTGTCATTCATGAACAGTAGACAAATATCTTGAAAATTGTGAGGAATTGAAACACAAAGTATTTTAGAAAATGTTATAATTTTTCATTTACACAGTGATTATACCTTATTTACACAAAACTGGGAAATCCCTTTAAGATTTTGGTAGCCACTGCCTACATGTAGTACCTGAGGGGGTCATTTTCTTTTTGTATACTGTTTCTTTTTGGAAGAGCGCTGCTAACGTCTACGCATGACAGGCTTCCAGTAATCTCTATACATGCTACAAATGCAAATTATTTTTTTTTACAAAAACAACCTCCATTTTTGGTCTTTTTGTCCTCTAACGTGAAG
>NC_134687.1:613194005-613221505 GCF_050947455.1 Rhinoderma darwinii
TGTCGAGGAGTTTCCTCGGCAGCGTGATCACCTCATCCTTCCCCAGACACCATCGACGGACAACCTTCAGAACCGGGGCAACGTAAGCCGGGAGATGCCCCCGCTGCGATCGAAGATCCTTCACTCGCCCTCCGTTCTCCCATTCCTGGAAGAAAGGCTGAAACCACACCTTGCAAGAAGCTACCCACAGAGGAGCCCTCTCTTTGTAGAGGATTGCCAAATTACATTTAAGAAAAGTGTTCACTAGGAACACTACCGGGTTGACCATACCCAACCCACCTTGTCTCCTTGTTAGGTAAGTCACCTCTCTCTTAACTAGGTTCAGCCTGTTTCCCCATAACAATTGGAAAAACAGGCTGTAGACCCGTGTCCAGAAGGGTTCTGGCAAGATACAAATGCTGCCCAGAAAAATAAACAATGGGAGCAGGTATGTTTTGCCCAAGTTGATCCTTTCTCTGAAGGTCAAAGTCCAACCTTTCCACTGGTTCACCCTTTTGGTGGCAATCTGCAGTCTGCTCTCCCAATTTTGAGTAGGATAGTCACCTCTGCCGAAATTTATGCCCAGAACTTTTGCAGTGTCTTGGGGCACAGGGAGGGTGTCTGGGAGACAAAAATCTGGGTCTCCCACTCCCAACCAGAGACTTTCGCACTTATCCAGATTGATCTTGGACCCAGACGCGTCCGAGTAGCGATCTACCTCGGACATCACCCATTCCGCCTCCCCTTGCGAGGAGATGAAGATAGTGACATCGTCGGCATACGCTATCGTCCTTACTGCAGACTCCACGACCACCAGGTCCATCCTCACACCCACCAACGGCCCGCGATCAATCCTCACAAGGAAGGGGTCGATCGCGAACACGTATAGCAGCGGGCTAAGAGGACAACCCTGACGGACACCAGAGTCCACAACGAAAGGACGACCAACCCAACCGTTCACCAGTGGGAAAGTCTCAGCCCCAGCGTACAATGTTTTCAGCCAATTCACAAACCCCCCAGGCAGACCGTATCTCAAAAGGGTGGACCAGAGATACTCATGATCAACTCTGTCAAACGCTTTTGCCTGATCCAAAGACAGCATGTACCCCTTCCAGTGCCCAGCTCTGCCCTGTTCCACCGCCTCCCTGACACCCAGGACAGCACTAAAGGTGCTTCGACCTGGGACAGTGCAGTGCTGGACTCCCGAGAGGAGCTGTGGTGCAAACTCGACCAACCTGTTAAACAGTACTTTTGCCAGAATCTTCCGGTCCGTATTGAGAAGCGCTATGGGACGCCAGTTCTCAATACGGGACGGATCTTTACCCTTTGACAGCAGGATCAAGGCTGACCTACCCATTGACTTTGGCAGAGCGCCCGAGGATAGGCACTCATTAAAAACCCCAGTCAAGAGGGGAATCAAAGCTTCCCCAAAGGTCTTATAGAACTCGGACGTTAAGCCATCCGGTCCCGGCGATTTCTTAAGAGCTAACCCTTCAATCGCCCTCTTTACTTCCTCTTCCTTGATTTCCTCTGTCAAAACGCCAAGAGAGGGGCTTATCCTTGGCTCCGGAATGGTTTCAGCCAGGAAAGCCGACATTTTGTCTCGATCTAGTTCCTTCCTACTCAAGAGGTGTGAGTAGAAAGATCTGACCACCTCCAGGATCCCTGATTTGGACCTGTTCAGGGATCCCGTACTATCAATCAGTCCTGCCACATATTTGCAATCCACTGACATCCTACAGTTTTTGTAAGGGTCGGGCGAGCGATACCTCCCGAAGTCCCTCTCAAAAACCAAGGACGTGTGCCTATCATACTGACACCTCTTAAGCAAGGACTTCACACAGGAGATATCCTTGCGGCTACCTCCTGTCGAGACAAGCTGCTCGAGTTTCCTTCTTAGGTCCTGGTACAGACAGTGTCCGGCCAGGCTCCTAAAGTTGGAAAGCTGGCGGAAGAATTTTGCCGCACGTTTCTTGAGCATCTCCCACCACTCTGACTTACTGTTACAAAGGCCCAAAAGAGGTACCTGGCTCTGCAGAAAATCCTCGAAGGACTGTCTGACTTCCGCTTCTTCCAGGAGTGCCGAATTCAATCTCCAAAAGCCCCTTCCCATCCGATGGGTCTCTGCAACGTTCAAAGAAAAAACAATTAAACAGTGATCGGAGAATTCTACCTCCTCAACCACAAGTGGCGAGAAGACAGCCTCCCCCTTCAAATAAAACCTGTCTATTCTAGATCTAATCTGACTACCCCTATGGTATGTGTAACCACTGTGGTCCGGGGTGTGCCTGATGTGGACATCCTCCAGACGAGCCTCACTAACTATGCTATTTAAAGCGACGCTGTCATAACCCAGCCTGTCTTTGGAGCCCCTCCGGTCCTTCTGCCTCACAACTGTGTTGAAGTCTCCTCCAAAGACCACCTGACGGCTGGTAAAAAGAAAAGGCTTGATCTTCATAAAGAGGCATTTGCGGTCCCACTTGGTTTGCGGACCGTAGATGTTTATGAGCCTAAGCTCTTGCCCCTTCATGAAGACGTCCAAGACCAGACACCTCCCCATTTCTACCTCGATCACTCGTCGGCATTTTACCTCTGTTGTCCTGAAAAGGACAGCCACTCCGCTATACGGCTCGGCCGCAAGAGACCAGTAAGATGGCCCGTGCCTCCACTCCCTTCTGGCCTTATGCACTGATGCCAGGTCTGGCACCCTGGTCTCCTGCAAAAATAAAACATCGGCCTCAACCCGGCCGAGAAAATCAAAGGCCGTGAATCTGGCCGCATCTGACCTAATGCTGGCGACATTAATACTCGCCAGGGTCAACGGAGTAGGTACCGCCATCAAGAGTGATCGAGTTCGACCGCTAGCTTCTTCCCTCCCCCAGTTAGCCCGTCGCTATCTGGGTCCGGGGAATCTTCGTTGCCTCTCTTGAGACTTACACCCGAGAGATCCATATCCTTAGCCAAGTCTTTCACCTCTGGAACCAAAAGAAGAGAGAGTGAGTCCACAACATTACAAACAATATTTACACTCCCATCACCCGTCACCACCCCCGTTTCCCCACCCCCCCCTTTGTCCACTAGTGCCGTGACGACCCCCTCCCCAGGTATTTGGCCTACTACCTGGCTCGAGGGTCCAGCACCTCCCGAAGGACCCGACCTTCGCACCGATACCTCACCCCCGCCCTCCTCTTCTTCCGAAGAGGAGGAGATGTCCTCCCGAAGGGCTTGGTACCGGTTGGAGAGCCCTATCAGGGGGGAGCCAGTCAAGCCCTCCTTTGGGATCTGGCCGGTCTTGGATGTTTTTAATTTAGGAGCCCTGGTTTTGCATAGGGTCTTCCTACCAGTGTCCTCTCTTTTGTCTTGCCCCCTCACTTCGTCCTCGTCCAAACTTCCATAGTACGAGGACCCACTAGAGGGGGCTTCTCCTCTCCTCCTCACCAGTCTCCTGATCTCCTCCTCTACCCCACCGTCCCCAAGGGCCTCCGCAGACATACCAGCCTCCTGAGGGACGGCAGACTGAACCCCATGGCTTTGGGGCCCCCCCTGCTCCCTCTCAAGTCGGCGGCACTCCTGCCTCTTCAGTTTAGAAGAAGGCAGGGTCCTTACCTTCCTCGACCCTATCACCTCTCCATCCTCCCCAGCCCCCTCCCCAGCGACACCATCACCACGACCACTGCCACTGGCCAGGCTAGGCGCCACCGGGTTGAAGACCAGGTTGGCGAAGGAGCGCGGACAGCGGCTAAAGGGGTGACCTAGGTCACCACACAGGTTACACCTAATGTCCTTACAAGTGGCGGCAAGATGGCCCAAAGCCCCACACAGCGCACACCTCCTCTCCTTACACTGTGCGCTAAAGTGTGTGGGGCTGCCGCACTTATGACAGACCTTCGGCTGCCCCTGGTAAAAGACCAGGATCCTGTCCCTCCCCAAGAAAGCAGAGGAGGGCATGTGGGACACCGAGTTCCCCTGGACCTTTAACTTCACGGAAAAGGTCCAGGCACCAGACCAAATCCCGTGTTCGTCCCGATTTTTTTGGGGCATTCCTTTGACCTCGCCATACCTCTCCACCCAGGTCATTATATCCATGCAAGAGAGTGACTCATTACTAGTCAAAATGGTCACTCTCTTGATGACCTCACTCTGCCTTGAAACGGCCTGAACGGCGAAACCCTGCCACTGGGGCAATGCCCGTGCCAGCTCATGACGGGACCAGAAGGATTCCAACCCCTCAGCCGTCATGAAGCTGACATCGAACACCGAGGTGCCGTAGGGATGGATCAGGGCATAGATATTATTAGCCCTAAATCCCATCTCCAGGAGCAGCTCCACAACCCTAGATCTTGGGGGGCTAGCTTCCTTACCGACCCACCGGAGACGGGCCACATTCCTGCGGACACCCCCGGGTCCCCCTGTCGGAAGAGACAACACTGGTGGTCCCTTCCCTTGGTTTTCTCGGAAGGCAGCCTGTCCGTACTTCTCGTACCAGAAAGACAGGTCAACCTGCTCACCCCCTATTTGGACAGAGCTCTCGCCTTTCCTAAGGGCCTCCGCAAGGCGCCGTTGCAAGTTACCATGCACGGCACCCGCGGACAAAGGGGCACTCGGGCCCGCTGCGGCTGCAGCATAGGACCTTCCCACCTTTACAGCTCCCGGAGCCCCAGTAGACACTTCAACAACAGGCGCCCCACTTTCCAGTGAGCCCCCCCTTGGACTAACCTCCATCAATCCCCCTTCCGGGCCATCTCCGGGAGCTGCGTCCACCTCCTGTAATTCCATACGCTCCACACCCCCATTCAAAATCATACCCAAATTTACACCCCCATCCACACCATTTACGCCATTTACGTCTCCCAACCCCTCTCCCACCATTATTTCCTCCCCAGAAACATTCCCCCCATCATCTTCCATCATAATTGAATTTTCACTTTTTTCACCCCCATTCACACCACATGCGTTTTTGCATGCGTTTTTTCCTGCAGGCGCGTTTTCCTGCCTGCAGGCCTCTTTCACCCTTGCTGAGCCAGCCACAATGTCAGAATTTGTTTCCCTGGTTGCTTCCCCCTCCACCTGGTGCAACTTTGCAGGGGAGAGCACCACTCTGGGCACCAACTTGTTCTCCCCCAAGGGGATACACATAGCACCCGTGCCCAGCTGCTTGGGACCGAGCACTACCTTCTTATTTGCCACCAAACTGTCTGGCCTCTCAGCCAGTATCGCCACCGCACTGCTACCGCCACTAGATCTGGCGGCAGCAGTGCCACTGATCTTCGGAGCCTGCCGAGCAGGGGGGCTACACATAATCTCCCCTCCGTCAGACCCCCGATCCACTGCAGGATCAGGAGTGGGCTGACCAGAGGGGTTTGCAATGGCATCCCGGGGGACAGGGAGTACGTCGGGCTTACAAAGGGGTACAAACACAAGACGCTCCTCCATGACTGGAGTCCTACCTGCCTTCTCCGCCTTCCGCCTCCTTCTCCTTTCGGCCTTGCTAGACGGGTCGTCCGACACCGGATCCCCTCCAAATGTGAAATCCCCGAAGTTCACCGGTGGGGACTGTACCCGCCTAGTCCTGGCCGTCAGGAGTCCCCCGGGACCGCCACCGCGTCCGGTCTCCTCCGACTCCGACCACGACTCCTCTGAGCCCTCGGAACTGCTCAGCGACACGAGGACACCCGATGGTCGGTGCCTCGCTCCATCTTGCACCTTTAACTCAGGTTTCACAGCACGCTCCCGTTGTGCACAAGGGAGGCTGCCCTCTGATACCTGGCTGCACTCAGACACCTGTGCCTCGCTTCCTCCCTGCTTGATTGAGGCAGACTCAGGGATTAACTCCTGGCTTGCCTCCTGGCTTGCCTCCTGGCTTGTGTCTTGGGCCGATTCCTGGGCCGATTCCTGGCCCTGTTCCAATGCTCTTTTCCCCAGAGACTTTTTCCATCTTAACAGTCTCTGGCGAAAACTCCCTGAGGACTGCAAAATCAAGTCCAGCCTGGTCTCCAGGAAGCTTATACGCTCCTTCAGCTCCTTTATCTTCTTTGAAATTGCCGGTCTTTTATTCTTTGAACAGTGATCCGCGCGATACCGTTGATCAGCAAGAGACTGCTTCAGGGCCAGTCTCTCCTCCTCTGAAGCCATGTACAGGCTCGTAACTGCCGTTACCCTTTGCCGGAACTGCTGTTGCGGCTCCCTCGGGGCTAATACCGGCCAGTCCTCGAGCCGGTACTCGAGGTCCTCCATATCCAGGATTTCGCCTAGTGCCCCGTGCGACACCACGGAGCAACAGGCAGTCTCTGACATACCCGGCACCTCTCGTCCGCTCTCTCCCTTGTCACTCCTTTCACCGGCGGCATCCACCGCCGCGAGCTTTACTCCTGCAGCGGCTCCCGCCATTGCGCCGGCCGCCGCTGCGGGCCTCTCCGTCCTTCCTCCAGTCCGACTCACTGTGTCCAAGGCGAGTGGAGCCTTCACGTCCCCGCGGCTGTGCTGGCTCAAATCTTCATTGGAGCCGCCGCTCCTCAAGCACATCCTCCCTGACCGTCGTAGCATGCCGGCTGCCTCCTCCATCTTGCGGCCACTCTCCCGCCCGGCCTCGGCGGCCAGTGTGTCCTCCTCCTTACTCACCCCCGACTCCGGGGTCTCTCCCCAGGACCCCACTCCTCCTGGGAAAGGAGTGGGGACCCTGCCTGGAACTCCAGCCGGATCCAGCAAGGGTTTTTCGGCTTACAAAATGTGAAAGCACCTCACACACTGCTCACACACCTCTCCCCTCAGGGAGCAAGCCTGTTCTGACACCAGCACACACAAACTCCTCCTCTTCCCGTGGCTGCTGGCACCAGTCTTGCCCTCCAATGGATCCTCGTTAAAGGATTTAAAGTGTACTCATTCCAATTACAGAGCCTCGAAAGAGTCCTGTATTGTTATTTTTTGTCACTACCTCCCCGGGTCGGGAGTGGGTAATTTGCGCGCCTGCTGCCTTCCTTGGATGTGGTAGCCGTTTCTCAGGCTCCCTCTCCGGAATCGAACCCTGATTCCCCGTTACCCGTGGTCACCATGGTAGGCGCAAAAAGTACCATCGAAAGTTGATAGGGCAGACGTCCGAATGTATCGTCGCCGTCACGGGGACGTGCGATCGGCCCGAGGTTATCTAGAGTCACCAGAACGGCCGGGGAGAGCGTAGGGAGGGCCGGAGCCCGACCCCACCGCCCAAGCCCTCGGATTGGTTTTGGTCCTATAAATGCACGCGTTCCGGGTGGTCAGCGCTCGTCGGCATGTATTAGCTCTAGAATTACCACAGTTATCCAAGTAACGGTTGGAGCGATCAAAGGAACCATAACTGATTTAATGAGCCATTCGCAGTTTCACTGTACCGGCCGTGTGTACTTACACGTGCATGGCTTAATCTTGGAGACAAGCATATGCTACTGGCAGGATCAACCAGGTAGTCCCCCCTTCCATCGAAGTGCTGAGACTACCTTCATTTATTGCGCTCGGGAGGTGGGCGGCCTCGCAGTGCCAGGGGGACAAGACGACTTTCCAAGGCAGCAGAGAAAGTCCAGGACCTTTGCAGAGAAGAGGTCAACCAAGAGCCCCGCGGGAGGTCGCAGCTGGCTGCCAACTTGGTACCGGTACAACCTGGTCACCGCTCGGAAGCGGCCCAGGTCTGCAGGACATGGGTTGGCATAACTGCTACGACGCGCCCCAGGACAATCCCGGCTACCTGCTCTCACCGACGGCCCAGCTCGAAACCTGCCGAGCAGGAGGACACCTTCAAACAACCGACCCCCCTTCCAAGGCATCGGAAGACAGTCGAGGACACATGGAAAGAGAGCAACCAAGAGCCCCGTTGTTGGACGCAGATTGGCACTGAGACCGCAACCAGGTTTCGCGACCACATAAATGTAAGTCAACCGGGGTGTTCAATATGCCACTGTGACGCTTCAGGACAGTCCGGGCTACATACTCTCACCGCGGGCCAGCTCTCAACCTGCCGAGGAGGAGGATGCCTTCAAACAACCGACCGACCCTTCCAAGGCATCGGAAGACAGTCTAGGACACATGGAAAGAGAGCAACCAAGAGCCCCGTTGTTGGACGCAGATTGGCACTGAGACCGCAACCAGGTTTTGCGACCACATAAATGTAAGTCAACCGGGGTGTTCAATATGCCACTGTGACGCTTCAGGACAGTCCGGGCTACATACTCTCACCGCGGGCCAGCTCTCAACCTGCCGAGGAGGAGGATGCCTTCAAACAACCGACCGACCCTTCCAAGGCATCGGAAGACAGTCTAGGACACATGGAAAGAGAGCAACCAAGAGCCCCGTTGTTGGACGCAGATTGGCACTGAGACCGCAACCAGGTTTCGCGACCACATAAATGTAAGTCAACCGGGGTGTTCAATATGCCACTGTGACGCTTCAGGACAGTCCGGGCTACATACTCTCACCGCGGCCCAGCTCGCAACCTGCCGAGATGGAGGAAGCCTACGAAGACCGGTCGGTCGGTCGGGGCAGAATCGTAAGTCGAGGACCTGTTTAGAGAGAGCCCAACATAGAGCCGAGAAGATGGAGCGCGCTCATCGTCCCTAACCCTTACCAGTAAGGTATCAAGGACCAGGCTTAGGTAATATGGGACAAAGGCAACGGCAACCTCGACAATCCGGGTTAACTGCTCTCACCGGCGGCCCAGCTCGCAACCTGCCGAGATGGAGGACGCCTACGAAGACCGGTCGGTCGGTCGGGGCAGAATCGTAAGTCGAGGACCTGTTTAGAGAGAGCCCAACATAGAGCCGAGAAGATGGAGCGCGCTCATCGTCCCTAACCCTTACCAGTAAGGTATCAAGGACCAGGCTTAGGTAATATGGGACAAAGGCAACGGCAACCTCGACAATCCGGGTTAACTGCTCTCACCGGCGGCCCAGCTCGCAACCTGCCGAGATGGAGGACGCCTACGAAGACCGGTCGGTCGGTCGGGGCAGAATCGTAAGTCGAGGACCTGTTTAGAGAGAGCCCAACATAGAGCCGAGAAGATGGAGCGCGCTCATCGTCCCTAACCCTTACCAGTAAGGTATCAAGGACCAGGCTTAGGTAATATGGGACAAAGGCAACGGCAACCTCGACAATCCGGGTTAACTGCTCTCACCGGCGGCCCAGCTCGCAACCTGCCGAGATGGAGGACTCCTACGAAGACCGGTCGGTCGGTCGGGGCAGCATCGTAAGTCGAGGACCTGTTTAGAGAGAGCCCAACATAGAGCCGAGAAGATGGAGCGCGCTCAGTGTCCCTAACCCTTACCAGTAAGGTATCAAGGACCAGGCTTAGGTAATATGGGACAAAGGCAACGGCAACCTCGACAATCCGGGTTAACTGCTCTCACCGGCGGCCCAGCTCGCAACCTGCCGAGATGAAGGATGCCTACGAAGACCGGTCGGTCTTAAGTCGAGGACCTGTTTAGAGAGAGCCCAACATAGAGCCGAGAAGATGGAGCGCGCTCATCGTCCCTAACCCTTACCAGTAAGGTATCAAGGACCAGGCTTAGGTAATATGGGACAAAGGCAACGGCAACCTCGACAATCCGGGTTAACTGCTCTCACCGGCGGCCCAGCTCGCAACCTGCCGAGATGAAGGATGCCTACGAAGACCGGTCGGTCTTAAGTCGAGGACCTGTTTAGAGAGAGCCCAACATAGAGCCGAGAAGATGGAGCGCGCTCAGCGTCCCTAACCCTTACCAGTAAGGTAACAAGGACCAGGCTTAGGTAATATGGGACAAAGGCAACGGACAACCTCGACAATCCGGGTTAACTGCTCTCTCCGGCGGCCCAGCTCGCAAAGTGCCGAGGAGGACGCCTTTGTCGCCCACGGGGAACCGAGGCCGCTTTCCCGGCGGCTTAGCGGCTCCACATGGGATGGGGCCGCCCCCTCCGGAGAGGGGGGGAGGGAAGCCACCGTGGAGCCGCGTGTGGCTTGCATGCGGGAGCCACGCCGACACTTCCAGCCTCGGGCGAGGCGGAAGACGGCTTTGGACTACTTGCGAGAAACAACCGTGCCCCATGCGCGGGTGCGCCTGGGAGCACCTCGGCTAGAGAGGCCCTTGCGAGCAGCGGACATACGGGGGCGGTCACTGCCTCCCCGTCGTTTAAAGCTTTCTCTCGCGCCTCGGGCTCCGGCGACACCAGCGCACTCTCGGACGCCTTTTAGAGTGATAGAAGCAGCACTGAGCAAACGCACCTCGCGGGAGCGAGAGGTACCGGCGCCCGCCTTAGCAGGACCGCCGGGCTTTTTGGGACACCGGCCGTAGGTGGCCGGGGGCGAAACAGACCCGGACGGTGTGGGAGGAAGACGCGCTCGCCGTAACCGACAGGGCTCCAAAGCACTGCCGAGCGAGTGGTCCCTCCGCCGCCGGGTCGCGGGGAGCCAGATCGATCTGAGGAGTCTTGGACAAATTCCAAAGACTCAAACGGCGCGGGAGCACGTGCTCCTCTCACAGCTTAACGACAGGTGGACGAGGCCGACGAGGACTTCCAGGAGACACCATGAGAGGGCCGGTGCCTATCGCTCACACCCTGGAAGTCACTCTCGGCCACGAACGGTTAGGACTTCCCGCTAGGAAGAACCGTTGGGACTTGGAACTCAAAACCTAAATGCCCTCTCACAGGATTTCAGGTGAAGGAGATATTCGCACCCCTAAAAGTGTCACCACCTCAAATACACCGGGGTAAGGTGCCAACTTACCCGGGCTCCTGGAACTGCTGCCCGGCTGAAGCCCAAAATAATAACCTCATAGGGTTTTTCCTCCAAAACGTCAATGAAGACAGACCTGCGAGCTAGGCCGACGGGGACTTCCAGGAGGCCGGCATGGCGTGCCACTACATACCGGCCACACCATGGAAGTCATTCTCGGGTTGGACCAGGTGCAGCTCCCGCTAGAACGTGCAGCACGTCCTCCTTCACGGTACTCTCGATTGGAGTCGCCAACGTGGCCGAGCTCCTACAACTGCTGGTCGGCCTGGGACTCCAGAAAGAATGTACCAAAGTTCTTTCGTGGAAGTTCAGGTGCAGCGGACCGACCAGCCAATGAGGCCAACGGGGACTTCCAGGAGACACCATGAGAGGGCCGGTGCCTATCGCTCACACCCTGGAAGTCACTCTCGGCCACGAACGGTTAGGACTTCCCGCTAGGAAGAACCGTTGGGACTTGGAACTCAAAACCTAAATGCCCTCTCACAGGATTTCAGGTGAAGGAGATATTCGCACCCCTAAAAGTGTCACCACCTCAAATACACCGGGGTAAGGTGCCAACTTACCCGGGCTCCTGGAACTGCTGCCCGGCTGAAGCCCAAAATAATAACCTCATAGGGTTTTTCCTCCAAAACGTCAATGAAGACAGACCTGCGAGCTAGGCCGACGGGGACTTCCAGGAGGCCGGCATGGCGTGCCACTACATACCGGCCACACCATGGAAGTCATTCTCGGGTTGGACCAGGTGCAGCTCCCGCTAGAACGTGCAGCACGTCCTCCTTCACGGTACTCTCGATTGGAGTCGCCAACGTGGCCGAGCTCCTACAACTGCTGGTCGGCCTGGGACTCCAGAAAGAATGCACCAAAGTTCTTTCGTGGAAGTTCAGGTGCAGCGGACCGACCAGCCAATGAGGCCAACGGGGACTTCCAGGAGACACCATGAGAGGGCCGGTGCCTATCGCTCACACCCTGGAAGTCACTCTCGGCCACGAACGGTTAGGACTTCCCGCTAGGAAGAACCGTTGGGACTTGGAACTCAAAACCTAAATGCCCTCTCACAGGATTTCAGGTGAAGGAGATATTCGCACCCCTAAAAGTGTCACCACCTCAAATACACCGGGGTAAGGTGCCAACTTACCCGGGCTCCTGGAACTGCTGCCCGGCTGAAGCCCAAAATAATAACCTCATAGGGTTTTTCCTCCAAAACGTCAATGAAGACAGACCTGCGAGCTAGGCCGACGGGGACTTCCAGGAGGCCGGCATGGCGTGCCACTACATACCGGCCACACCATGGAAGTCATTCTCGGGTTGGACCAGGTGCAGCTCCCGCTAGAACGTGCAGCACGTCCTCCTTCACGGTACTCTCGATTGGAGTCGCCAACGTGGCCGAGCTCCTACAACTGCTGGTCGGCCTGGGACTCCAGAAAGAATGTACCAAAGTTCTTTCGTGGAAGTTCAGGTGCAGCGGACCGACCAGCCAATGAGGCCAACGGGGACTTCCAGGAGACACCATGAGAGGGCCGGTGCCTATCGCTCACACCCTGGAAGTCACTCTCGGCCACGAACGGTTAGGACTTCCCGCTAGGAAGAACCGTTGGGACTTGGAACTCAAAACCTAAATGCCCTCTCACAGGATTTCAGGTGAAGGAGATATTCGCACCCCTAAAAGTGTCACCACCTCAAATACACCGGGGTAAGGTGCCAACTTACCCGGGCTCCTGGAACTGCTGCCCGGCTGAAGCCCAAAATAATAACCTCATAGGGTTTTTCCTCCAAAACGTCAATGAAGACAGACCTGCGAGCTAGGCCGACGGGGACTTCCAGGAGGCCGGCATGGCGTGCCACTACATACCGGCCACACCATGGAAGTCATTCTCGGGTTGGACCAGGTGCAGCTCCCGCTAGAACGTGCAGCACGTCCTCCTTCACGGTACTCTCGATTGGAGTCGCCAACGTGGCCGAGCTCCTACAACTGCTGGTCGGCCTGGGACTCCAGAAAGAATGTACCAAAGTTCTTTCGTGGAAGTTCAGGTGCAGCGGACCGACCAGCCAACGAGGCCGACGGGGACTTCCAGGAGGCCGGCATGACGTGCCACTACATACCAGTCACACCATGGAAGTCCTTCTCGGCCACGAAGGGTTAGGACTTCCCGCTAGGAAGAACCGTTGGGACTTGGAACGCGGAGCAGAAATGCCCTCTCACAGGTTTTCAGGTGAAGGAGATATTCGCTCCCCTAAAAGTGTCACCACCTCAAATACACCGGGGTAAGGTGCCAACTTACCCGGGCTCCTGGAACTGCTGCCCGGCTGAAGCCCAAAATAAAAACCTCATAGGGTTTTTCCTCCAAAACGTCAATGAAGACAGACCTGCGAGCTAGGCCGACGGGGACTTCCAGGAGGCCGGCATGGCGTGCCACTACATACCGGCCACACCATGGAAGTCATTCTCGGGTTGGACCAGGTGCAGCTCCCGCTAGAACGTGCAGCACGTCCTCCTTCACGGTACTCTCGATTGGAGTCGCCAACGTGGCCGAGCTCCTACAACTGCTGGTCGGCCTGGGACTCCAGAAAGAATGCACCAAAGTTCTTTCGTGGAAGTTCAGGTGCAGCGGACCGACCAGCCAACGAGGCCGACGGGGACTTCCAGGAGACACCATGAGAGGGCCGGTGCCTATCGCTCACACCCTGGAAGTCACTCTCGGCCACGAACGGTTAGGACTTCCCGCTAGGAAGAACCGTTGGGACTTGGAACTCAAAACCTAAATGCCCTCTCACAGGATTTCAGGTGAAGGAGATATTCACACCCCTAAAAGTGTCACCACCTCAAATACACCGGGGTAAGGTGCCAAAGTACCCGGGCTCCTGGAACTGCTGCCCGGCTGAGGCCCAAAATAAAAACCTCATAGGGTTTTTCCTCCAAAACGTCAATGAAGACAGACCTGCCAGCGAGGCCGACGGGGACTTCCAGGGGGCCGGCATGACGTGCCACTACATACCGGTCACACCATGGAAGTCATTCTCGGGTTGGACCAGGTGCAGCTCCCGCTAGAACGTGCAGCACGTCCTCCTTCAAGGTGTTCGGTTGGAGTCGCCAAGGTGGCCGAGCTCCTGCAACTGCTGGTCGGCCTGGGACTCCAGAAAGAATGCATCAAAGTTCTTTCGTGGAAGTTCAGGTGCAGCGGACCGACCAGCGAGCAAGGCCGACGGGAACTTCCAGGAGGCCAGCATGACGTGCCACTACATACCGGTCACACCATGGAAGTCCTTCTCGGGTTGGACCAGGTGCAGCTCCCGCAAGAACGTGCAGCACGTCCTCCTTCATGGTACTCGGTTGGAGTCACAGAGCTGGCCGAGCTCCTGCAACTGCTGGTCGGCCTGGGACTCCAGAAAGAATGCACCAAAGTTCTTTCATGGAAGTTAAGGTGCAGCGGACCGACCAGCGAACGAGGCCGACGGGGACTTCCAGGAGGCACCGTGAGAGGGCGGGCCGGTACCTATTGCTCAAACCCTGGAAGTCACTCTCGGCCAGGAACGGTTAGGACTTCCCGCTAGGAAGAACCGTTGGGACTTGGAACTCAAAACCTAGATGCCCTCTCACAGGATTTCAGGTGAAGGAGATATTCACACCCCTAAAAGTGTCACCACCTCAAATACACCGGGGTAAGGTGCCAAAGTACCCGGGCTCATGGAACTGCTGCCCGGCTGAGGCCCAAAATAAAAACCTCATAGGGTTTTTTCTCCAAAACGTCAATGAAGACAGACCTGCGAGCGAGGCCGACGGGGACTTCCAGGAGGACGGCAGGAGGTGCCACTACCTACCGGTCACACCATGGAAGTCCTTCTCGGCTTGGAACGGGAGCAGCTCCCGTTTGTACTTCCTCGTTCACGGCTTTCGGTAGGAGTTGCCGAGGTGGCCGAGCTCCTGCAACTGCAGGTCGGCTTGGGACTTCAGAAAATACCATAAAAAAAAAAAGTGTTTTTTATTATGAAGGTAAAACACACAGCGGGACCGAGCCGTGAGCCAGGCCGACGGGGACTTCCAGGAGGACGGCAGGAGGTGCCACTACCTACCGGTCACACCATGGAAGTCCTTCTCGGCTTGGAACGGGAGCAGCTCCCGTTTGTACTTCCTCGTTCACGGCTTTCGGTAGGAGTTGCCGAGGTGGCCGAGCTCCTGCAACTGCAGGTCGGCTTGGGACTTCAGAAAATACCATAAAAAAAAAAAGTGTTTTTTATTATGAAGGTAAAACACACAGCGGGACCGAGCCGTGAGCCAGGCCGACGGGGACTTCCAGGAGGACGGCAGGAGGTGCCACTACCTACCGGTCACACCATGGAAGTCCTTCTCGGCTTGGAACGGGAGCAGCTCCCGTTTGTACTTCCTCGTTCACGGCTTTCGGTAGGAGTTGCCGAGGTGGCCTTGCTCGTGCAACTGCAGGTGGGCTTGGGGCTTCAGGAAATAACATAAAAAAAAAAATAATTTTTTATTAAGAAGGTAAAAAAACACCGGACCCGACCAGCGAGCGAGGCCGACGGGGACATCCAGGGCAGCGGCGTGAGAGGGCGGCTTGGTGCCGCTATCGCCGTGGAAGCAGCATTCGGCCTAAGCAGGGAACGCCTCCCGCCCTCCTCTCGTCCTGGAAGTGTTGGACTTGGGAGGCGGAGCAAGTTCTCCCTCTCACAGTATTTCAGGCGTAGGAGATATTCACACCCCTAAAAGTGTCACCTCGCCAATTACACCGGTGGGAGGTGCCAAAATGCCCGGCCTCCTGGAACTGCTGCTTGGCTGAAGGCCAAAATAAAAACCTCATAGGGTTTTTCCTCCAAAACGTGAATGAAGACAGACACGCGAGCGAGGCCGAGGGGGAGTTCCAGGAGGTCGGCATGAGGTGGCCGCGCCTACCGCTTGAGCCCTGGAAGTCCGCCGCGGGCCGGAAGTGCTTGTCGGGCGGGTGAACTACGGGACTCGCCGCGGGCGCTGTGGAGCTCCCACAAGGAAGCTGCCAGCATCCACAAGCTCCCACGGGGCCCCTCTATCCCCCCACGGGTGCAGAAGGCAGGCACACCGCCGCTAATAGGCGGAGCTGGCTCCCGGCCGCTGTTATGCATCACTCGCGGACCGGAAGTGCTTGTCAGCCGGGTGGACACGGCGGGACTCGCCGCAGGCGCTGTGGAGCTCGTACAGGGCTGCCCCCGGGCTGGCACAGCTTCCCCAAGGCTCCTCTATCCCCCCACGGGTGCAATAGGCAGGCACACGCCGCACACGGCGCTCGTACACGGAGATGGCTCCCGGCCGCTTTCGGTAGGAGTCACCGAGGTGGCCTTGCTCGTGCAACTGCAGGTGGGCTTGAGGCTTCCGAAAGTACCATAAAAAAAAAAAGATTTTTTTATTAAGAAGGTAAAAAAAAAAACAGCGGGACCTACCCACGAGCTAAGCCGACGGGGACTTCCAGGAGGTCGGCATGAGGTGGCCGCTCACACCGCTCTTGCCCTGGAAGTCCGCCGAGGACCGCGGGCGCTGTGGAGCTCCCACAAGGAAGCTGCCGGCATGCAGCAGCTCCCACGGGGCCCCTCTATCCCCCCACGGGTGCAGAAGGCAGGCACACCGCCGCTGATAGGCGGAGCTGGCTCCCGGCCGCTGTCATGCATCACTCGCGGACCGGAAGTGCTTGGCAGCCGGGTGGACACGACGGGACTCGCCGCGGGCGCTGTGGAGCTCCCACAAGGAAGCTGCCGGCATCCACAAGCTCCCACGGGGCCCCTCTATCCCCCCACGGGTGCAGAAGGCAGGCACACCGCCGCTAATAGGCGGAGCTGGCTCCCGGCCGCTGTCATGCATCACTCGCGGACCGGAAGTGCTTGTCAGCCGGGTGGACACGGCGGGACTCGCCGCGGGCGCTGTGGAGCTCGTACAGGGCTGCCCCCGGGCTGGCACAGCTTCCCCAAGGCTCCTCTATCCCCCCACGGGTGCAATAGGCAGGCACACGCCGCACACGCCGCTCGTACACGGAGATGGCTCCCGGCCGCTTTCGGTAGGAGTCACCGAGGTGGCCTTGCTCGTGCAACTGCAGGTGGGCTTGAGGCTTCCGAAAGTACCATAAAAAAAAAAAGATTTTTTTATTAAGAAGGTAAAAAAAAAAACAGCGGGACCGACCCGCGAGCTAAGCCGACGGGGACTTCCAGGAGGTCGGCATGAGGTGGCCGCTCATACCGCTCTTGCCCTGGAAGTCCGCCGAGGACCGCGGGCGCTGTGGAGCTCCCACAAGGAAGCTGCCGGCATGCAGCAGCTCCCACGGGGCCCCTCTATCCCCCCACGGGTGCAGAAGGCAGGCACACCGCCGCTAATAGGCGGAGCTGGCTCCCGGCCGCTGTCATGCATCACTCGCGGACCGGAAGTGCTTGGCAGCCGGGTGGACACGGCGGGACTCGCCGCGGGCGCTGTGGAGCTCCTACAGGGCTGCCCCCGGGCTGGCACAGCTTCCCCAAAGCTCCTCTATCCCCCCACGGGTGCAATAGGCAGGCACACGCCGCACACGCCGCTCGTACACGGAGATGGCTCCCGGCCGCTTTCGGTAGGAGTCACCGAGGTGGCCTGGCTCGTGCAACTGCAGGTGGGCTTGAGGCTTCCGAAAGTACCATAAAAAAAAAAAGATTTTTTTATTAAGAAGGTAAAAAAAAAAACAGCGGGACCGACCCGCGAGCTAAGCCGACGGGGACTTCCAGGAGGTCGGCATGAGGTGGCCGCTCATACCGCTCTTGCCCTGGAAGTCCGCCGAGGACCGCGGGCGCTGTGGAGCTCCCACAAGGAAGCTGCCGGCATGCAGCAGCTCCCACGGGGCCCCTCTATCCCCCCACGGGTGCAGAAGGCAGGCACACCGCCGCTAATAGGCGGAGCTGGCTCCCGGCCGCTGTCATGCATCACTCGCGGACCGGAAGTGCTTGGCAGCCGGGTGGACACGGCGGGACTCGCCGCGGGCGCTGTGGAGCTCCTACAGGGCTGCCCCCGGGCTGGCACAGCTTCCCCAAAGCTCCTCTATCCCCCCACGGGTGCAATAGGCAGGCACACGCCGCACACGCCGCTCGTACACGGAGATGGCTCCCGGCCGCTTTCGGTAGGAGTCACCGAGGTGGCCTTGCTCGTGCAACTGCAGGTGGGCTTGAGGCTTCCGAAAGTACCATAAAAAAAAAAAGATTTTTTTATTAAGAAGGTAAAAAAAAAAACAGCGGGACCGACCCGCGAGCTAAGCCGACGGGGACTTCCAGGAGGTCGGCATGAGGTGGCCGCTCATACCGCTCTTGCCCTGGAAGTCCGCCGAGGACCGCGGGCGCTGTGGAGCTCCCACAAGGAAGCTGCCGGCATGCAGCAGCTCCCACGGGGCCCCTCTATCCCCCCACGGGTGCAGAAGGCAGGCACACCGCCGCTAATAGGCGGAGCTGGCTCCCGGCCGCTGTCATGCATCACTCGCGGACCGGAAGTGCTTGGCAGCCGGGTGGACACGGCGGGACTCGCCGCGGGCGCTGTGGAGCTCCTACAGGGCTGCCCCCGGGCTGGCACAGCTTCCCCATGGCTCCTCTATCCCTCCACGGCTGCAATAGGCAGGCACACACCGCTCATACACGGAGCTGGCTCCCGGCCGCTTTCGGAAGGAGTCGCCGACGTGGCCTTGCTCGTGCAACTCCAGGTGGGCTTGGGGCTTCCGAAAATGCCATAAAAAAAAAAAAGATTTTTTTATTAAGAAGGTAGAAAAATCAGCGGGACCGACCCGCGAGCGAGGCCGACGGGGACTTCTAGGAGATCGGCATGAGGTGGCCGCGTCTACCGCTCGAAACCTGGAAGTCTGCAACGGGCGCTGCGGAGCTCGTACACGGCTGTCCCCGGTCTTGCACAGCTTCCCCATGGCTCCTCTATCCCCCCCATGGGTGCAATATAATTTTTTAAAAAAAAAACAATTTTAGTCATTATTAACCTAGTTCGGTCCCCACCGTTACAGTCGGATGTCAGCTGTAAGATACAGCTGAGATCCGGTGATGATGGCACCGACTCAGCTTCTGAGCCGGTGCCAAACATTGTACGTCATTTTGCGTGAAGTCAATGCTTTCCAGGACGTACATATACGTCCAATGGCGGGAAGGGGTTAAGAAGGTAGAAAAATCAGCGGGACCGACCCGCGAGCGAGGCCGACGGGGACTTCTAGGAGGTCGGCATGAGGTGGCCGCGTCTACCGCTCGAAACCTGGAAGTCTGCAACGGGCGCTGCGGAGCTCGTACACGGCTGTCCCCGGTCTTGCACAGCTTCCCCATGGCTCCTCTATCCCCCCCATGGGTGCAATATAATTTTTTTTAAAAAAAACAATTTTAGTCATTATTAACCCCTTCCCGCCATTGGACGTATATGTACGTCCTGGAAAGCATTGACTTCACGCAAAATGACGTACAATGTTTGGCACCGGCTCAGAAGCTGAGTCGGTGCCATCATCACCGGATCTCAGCTGTATCTTACAGCTGACATCCGACTGTAACGGTGGGGACCGAACTAGGTTAATAATGACTAAAATTGTTTTTTTTAAAAAAAATTATATTGCACCCATGGGGGGGATAGAGGAGCCATGGGGAAGCTGTGCAAGACCGGGGACAGCCGTGTACGAGCTCCGCAGCGCCCGTTGCAGACTTCCAGGTTTCGAGCGGTAGACGCGGCCACCTCATGCCGACCTCCTAGAAGTCCCCGTCGGCCTCGCTCGCGGGTCGGTCCCGCTGATTTTTCTACCTTCTTAACCCCTTCCCGCCATTGGACGTATATGTACGTCCTGGAAAGCATTGACTTCACGCAAAATGACGTACAATGTTTGGCACCGGCTCAGAAGCTGAGTCGGTGCCATCATCACCGGATCTCAGCTGTATCTTACAGCTGACATCCGACTGTAACGGTGGGGACCGAACTAGGTTAATAATGACTAAAATTGTTTTTTTTTTAAAAAATTATATTGCACCCATGGGGGGGATAGAGGAGCCATGGGGAAGCTGTGCAAGACCGGGGACAGCCGTGTACGAGCTCCGCAGCGCCCGTTGCAGACTTCCAGGTTTCGAGCGGTAGACGCGGCCACCTCATGCCGACCTCCTAGAAGTCCCCGTCGGCCTCGCTCGCGGGTCGGTCCCGCTGATTTTTCTACCTTCTTAATAAAAAAATCTTTTTTTTTTTTATGGCATTTTCGGAAGCCCCAAGCCCACCTGGAGTTGCACGAGCAAGGCCACGTCGGCGACTCCTTCCGAAAGCGGCCGGGAGCCAGCTCCGTGTATGAGCGGTGTGTGCCTGCCTATTGCAGCCGTGGAGGGATAGAGGAGCCATGGGGAAGCTGTGCCAGCCCGGGGGCAGCCCTGTAGGAGCTCCACAGCGCCCGCGGCGGGTCCCGCCGTGTCCACCCGGCTGCCAAGCACTTCCGGTCCGCGAGTGATGCATGACAGCGGCCGGGAGCCAGCTCCGCCTATTAGCGGCGGTGTGCCTGCCTTCTGCACCCGTGGGGGGATAGAGGGGCCCCGTGGGAGCTGGTGCATGCCGGCAGCTTCCTTGTGGGAGCTCCACAGCGCCCGCGGTCCTCGGCGGACTTCCAGGGCAAGAGCGGTATGAGCGGCCACCTCATGCCGACCTCCTGGAAGTCCCCGTCGGCTTAGCTCGCGGGTCGGTCCCGCTGTTTTTTTTTTTACCTTCTTAATAAAAAAATCTTTTTTTTTTTATGGTACTTTCGGAAGCCTCAAGCCCACCTGCAGTTGCACGAGCAAGGCCACCTCGGTGACTCCTACCGAAAGCGGCCGGGAGCCATCTCCGTGTACGAGCGGCGTGTGCGGCGTGTGCCTGCCTATTGCACCCGTGGGGGGATAGAGGAGCTTTGGGGAAGCTGTGCCAGCCCGGGGGCAGCCCTGTAGGAGCTCCACAGCGCCCGCGGCGAGTCCCGCCGTGTCCACCCGGCTGCCAAGCACTTCCGGTCCGCGAGTGATGCATGACAGCGGCCGGGAGCCAGCTCCGCCTATTAGCGGCGGTGTGCCTGCCTTCTGCACCCGTGGGGGGATAGAGGGGCCCCGTGGGAGCTGCTGCATGCCGGCAGCTTCCTTGTGGGAGCTCCACAGCGCCCGCGGTCCTCGGCGGACTTCCAGGGCAAGAGCGGTATGAGCGGCCACCTCATGCCGACCTCCTGGAAGTCCCCGTCGGCTTAGCTCGTGGGTAGGTCCCGCTGTTTTTTTTTTTACCTTCTTAATAAAAAAATCTTTTTTTTTTTATGGTACTTTCGGAAGCCTCAAGCCCACCTGCAGTTGCACGAGCAAGGCCACCTCGGTGACTCCTACCGAAAGCGGCCGGGAGCCATCTCCGTGTACGAGCGCCGTGTGCGGCGTGTGCCTGCCTATTGCACCCGTGGGGGGATAGAGGAAGCTGTGCCAGCCCGGGGGCAGCCCTGTACGAGCTCCACAGCGCCCGCGGCGAGTCCCGCCGTGTCCACCCGGCTGACAAGCACTTCCGGTCCGCGAGTGATGCATAACAGCGGCCGGGAGCCAGCTCCGCCTATTAGCGGCGGTGTGCCTGCCTTCTGCACCCGTGGGGGGATAGAGGGGCCCCGTGGGAGCTTGTGGATGCCGGCAGCTTCCTTGTGGGAGCTCCACAGCGCCCGCGGCGAGTCCCGTAGTTCACCCGCCCGACAAGCACTTCCGGCCCGCGGCGGACTTCCAGGGCTCAAGCGGTAGGCGCGGCCACCTCATGCCGACCTCCTGGAACTCCCCCTCGGCCTCGCTCGCGTGTCTGTCTTCATTCACGTTTTGGAGGAAAAACCCTATGAGGTTTTTATTTTGGCCTTCAGCCAAGCAGCAGTTCCAGGAGGCCGGGCATTTTGGCACCTCCCACCGGTGTAATTGGCGAGGTGACACTTTTAGGGGTGTGAATATCTCCTACGCCTGAAATACTGTGAGAGGGAGAACTTGCTCCGCCTCCCAAGTCCAACACTTCCAGGACGAGAGGAGGGCGGGAGGCGTTCCCTGCTTAGGCCGAATGCTGCTTCCACGGCGATAGCGGCACCAAGCCGCCCTCTCACGCCGCTGCCCTGGATGTCCCCGTCGGCCTCGCTCGCTGGTCGGGTCCGTTGTTTTTTTACCTTCTTAATAAAAAATTTTTTTTATGTTATTTCCTGAAGCCCCAAGCCCACCTGCAGTTGCACGAGCAAGGCCACCTCGGCAACTCCTACCGAAAGCCGTGAACGAGGAAGTACAAACGGGAGCTGCTCCCGTTCCAAGCCGAGAAGGACTTCCATGGTGTGACCGGTAGGTAGTGGCACCTCCTGCCATCCTCCTGGAAGTCCCCGTCGGCCTGGCTCACGGCTCGGTCCCGCTGTGTGTTTTACCTTCATAATAAAAAACACTTTTTTTTTTTATGGTATTTTCTGAAGTCCCAAGCCGACCTGCAGTTGCAGGAGCTCGGCCACCTCGGCAACTCCTACCGAAAGCCGTGAACGAGGAAGTACAAACGGGAGCTGCTCCCGTTCCAAGCCGAGAAGGACTTCCATGGTGTGACCGGTAGGTAGTGGCACCTCCTGCCGTCCTCCTGGAAGTCCCCGTCGGCCTGGCTCACGGCTCGGTCCCGCTGTGTGTTTTACCTTCATAATAAAAAACACTTTTTTTTTTTATGGTATTTTCTGAAGTCCCAAGCCGACCTGCAGTTGCAGGAGCTCGGCCACCTCGGCAACTCCTACCGAAAGCCGTGAACGAGGAAGTACAAACGGGAGCTGCTCCCGTTCCAAGCCGAGAAGGACTTCCATGGTGTGACCGGTAGGTAGTGGCACCTCCTGCCGTCCTCCTGGAAGTCCCCGTCGGCCTCGCTCGCAGGTCTGTCTTCATTGACGTTTTGGAGAAAAAACCCTATGAGGTTTTTATTTTGGGCCTCAGCCGGGCAGCAGTTCCATGAGCCCGGGTACTTTGGCACCTTACCCCGGTGTATTTGAGGTGGTGACACTTTTAGGGGTGTGAATATCTCCTTCACCTGAAATCCTGTGAGAGGGCATCTAGGTTTTGAGTTCCAAGTCCCAACGGTTCTTCCTAGCGGGAAGTCCTAACCGTTCCTGGCCGAGAGTGACTTCCAGGGTTTGAGCAATAGGTACCGGCCCGCCCTCTCACGGTGCCTCCTGGAAGTCCCCGTCGGCCTCGTTCGCTGGTCGGTCCGCTGCACCTTAACTTCCATGAAAGAACTTTGGTGCATTCT
Source organism: Rhinoderma darwinii (assembly GCF_050947455.1). Lineage (NCBI taxonomy): Eukaryota > Metazoa > Chordata > Amphibia > Anura > Rhinodermatidae > Rhinoderma > Rhinoderma darwinii. Next base: position 613,216,946 of record NC_134687.1, read on the forward strand.
TTCTGGAGTCCCAGGCCGACCAGCAGTTGCAGGAGCTCGGCCAGCTCTGTGACTCCAACCGAGTACCATGAAGGAGGACGTGCTGCACGTTCTTGCGGGAGCTGCACCTGGTCCAACCCGAGAAGGACTTCCATGGTGTGACCGGTATGTAGTGGCACGTCATGCTGGCCTCCTGGAAGTTCCCGTCGGCCTTGCTCGCTGGTCGGTCCGCTGCACCTGAACTTCCACGAAAGAACTTTGATGCATTCTTTCTGGAGTCCCAGGCCGACCAGCAGTTGCAGGAGCTCGGCCACCTTGGCGACTCCAACCGAACACCTTGAAGGAGGACGTGCTGCACGTTCTAGCGGGAGCTGCACCTGGTCCAACCCGAGAATGACTTCCATGGTGTGACCGGTATGTAGTGGCACGTCATGCCGGCCCCCTGGAAGTCCCCGTCGGCCTCGCTGGCAGGTCTGTCTTCATTGACGTTTTGGAGGAAAAACCCTATGAGGTTTTTATTTTGGGCCTCAGCCGGGCAGCAGTTCCAGGAGCCCGGGTACTTTGGCACCTTACCCCGGTGTATTTGAGGTGGTGACACTTTTAGGGGTGTGAATATCTCCTTCACCTGAAATCCTGTGAGAGGGCATTTAGGTTTTGAGTTCCAAGTCCCAACGGTTCTTCCTAGCGGGAAGTCCTAACCGTTCGTGGCCGAGAGTGACTTCCAGGGTGTGAGCGATAGGCACCGGCCCTCTCATGGTGTCTCCTGGAAGTCCCCGTCGGCCTCGTTGGCTGGTCGGTCCGCTGCACCTGAACTTCCACGAAAGAACTTTGGTGCATTCTTTCTGGAGTCCCAGGCCGACCAGCAGTTGTAGGAGCTCGGCCACGTTGGCGACTCCAATCGAGAGTACCGTGAAGGAGGACGTGCTGCACGTTCTAGCGGGAGCTGCACCTGGTCCAACCCGAGAATGACTTCCATGGTGTGGCCGGTATGTAGTGGCACGCCATGCCGGCCTCCTGGAAGTCCCCGTCGGCCTAGCTCGCAGGTCTGTCTTCATTGACGTTTTGGAGGAAAAACCCTATGAGGTTTTTATTTTGGGCTTCAGCCGGGCAGCAGTTCCAGGAGCCCGGGTAAGTTGGCACCTTACCCCGGTGTATTTGAGGTGGTGACACTTTTAGGGGAGCGAATATCTCCTTCACCTGAAAACCTGTGAGAGGGCATTTCTGCTCCGCGTTCCAAGTCCCAACGGTTCTTCCTAGCGGGAAGTCCTAACCCTTCGTGGCCGAGAAGGACTTCCATGGTGTGACTGGTATGTAGTGGCACGTCATGCCGGCCTCCTGGAAGTCCCCGTCGGCCTCGTTGGCTGGTCGGTCCGCTGCACCTGAACTTCCACGAAAGAACTTTGGTACATTCTTTCTGGAGTCCCAGGCCGACCAACAGTTGTAGGAGCTCGGCCACGTTGGCGACTCCAATCGAGAGTACCGTGAAGGAGGACGTGCTGCACGTTCTAGCGGGAGCTGCACCTGGTCCAACCCGAGAATGACTTCCATGGTGTGGCCGGTATGTAGTGGCACGCCATGCCGGCCTCCTGGAAGTCCCCGTCGGCCTAGCTCGCAGGTCTGTCTTCATTGACGTTTTGGAGGAAAAACCCTATGAGGTTATTATTTTGGGCTTCAGCCGGGCAGCAGTTCCAGGAGCCCGGGTAAGTTGGCACCTTACCCCGGTGTATTTGAGGTGGTGACACTTTTAGGGGTGCGAATATCTCCTTCACCTGAAATCCTGTGAGAGGGCATTTAGGTTTTGAGTTCCAAGTCCCAACGGTTCTTCCTAGCGGGAAGTCCTAACCGTTCGTGGCCGAGAGTGACTTCCAGGGTGTGAGCGATAGGCACCGGCCCTCTCATGGTGTCTCCTGGAAGTCCCCGTTGGCCTCATTGGCTGGTCGGTCCGCTGCACCTGAACTTCCACGAAAGAACTTTGGTACATTCTTTCTGGAGTCCCAGGCCGACCAGCAGTTGTAGGAGCTCGGCCACGTTGGCGACTCCAATCGAGAGTACCGTGAAGGAGGACGTGCTGCACGTTCTAGCGGGAGCTGCACCTGGTCCAACCCGAGAATGACTTCCATGGTGTGGCCGGTATGTAGTGGCACGCCATGCCGGCCTCCTGGAAGTCCCCGTCGGCCTAGCTCGCAGGTCTGTCTTCATTGACGTTTTGGAGGAAAAACCCTATGAGGTTATTATTTTGGGCTTCAGCCGGGCAGCAGTTCCAGGAGCCCGGGTAAGTTGGCACCTTACCCCGGTGTATTTGAGGTGGTGACACTTTTAGGGGTGCGAATATCTCCTTCACCTGAAATCCTGTGAGAGGGCATTTAGGTTTTGAGTTCCAAGTCCCAACGGTTCTTCCTAGCGGGAAGTCCTAACCGTTCGTGGCCGAGAGTGACTTCCAGGGTGTGAGCGATAGGCACCGGCCCTCTCATGGTGTCTCCTGGAAGTCCCCGTTGGCCTCATTGGCTGGTCGGTCCGCTGCACCTGAACTTCCACGAAAGAACTTTGGTGCATTCTTTCTGGAGTCCCAGGCCGACCAGCAGTTGTAGGTGCTCGGCCACGTTGGCGACTCCAATCGAGCGTACCGTGAAGGAGGACGTGCTGCACGTTCTAGCGGGAGCTGCACCTGGTCCAACCCGAGAATGACTTCCATGGTGTGGCCGGTATGTAGTGGCACGCCATGCCGGCCTCCTGGAAGTCCCCGTCGGCCTAGCTCGCAGGTCTGTCTTCATTGACGTTTTGGAGGAAAAACCCTATGAGGTTATTATTTTGGGCTTCAGCCGGGCAGCAGTTCCAGGAGCCCGGGTAAGTTGGCACCTTACCCCGGTGTATTTGAGGTGGTGACACTTTTAGGGGTGCGAATATCTCCTTCACCTGAAATCCTGTGAGAGGGCATTTAGGTTTTGAGTTCCAAGTCCCAACGGTTCTTCCTAGCGGGAAGTCCTAACCGTTCGTGGCCGAGAGTGACTTCCAGGGTGTGAGCGATAGGCACCGGCCCTCTCATGGTGTCTCCTGGAAGTCCCCGTTGGCCTCATTGGCTGGTCGGTCCGCTGCACCTGAACTTCCACGAAAGAACTTTGGTACATTCTTTCTGGAGTCCCAGGCCGACCAGCAGTTGTAGGAGCTCGGCCACGTTGGCGACTCCAATCGAGAGTACCGTGAAGGAGGACGTGCTGCACGTTCTAGCGGGAGCTGCACCTGGTCCAACCCGAGAATGACTTCCATGGTGTGGCCGGTATGTAGTGGCACGCCATGCCGGCCTCCTGGAAGTCCCCGTCGGCCTAGCTCGCAGGTCTGTCTTCATTGACGTTTTGGAGGAAAAACCCTATGAGGTTATTATTTTGGGCTTCAGCCGGGCAGCAGTTCCAGGAGCCCGGGTAAGTTGGCACCTTACCCCGGTGTATTTGAGGTGGTGACACTTTTAGGGGTGCGAATATCTCCTTCACCTGAAATCCTGTGAGAGGGCATTTAGGTTTTGAGTTCCAAGTCCCAACGGTTCTTCCTAGCGGGAAGTCCTAACCGTTCGTGGCCGAGAGTGACTTCCAGGGTGTGAGCGATAGGCACCGGCCCTCTCATGGTGTCTCCTGGAAGTCCTCGTCGGCCTCGTCCACCTGTCGTTAAGCTGTGAGAGGAGCACGTGCTCCCGCGCCGTTTGAGTCTTTGGAATTTGTCCAAGACTCCTCAGATCGATCTGGCTCCCCGCGACCCGGCGGCGGAGGGACCACTCGCTCGGCAGTGCTTTGGAGCCCTGTCGGTTACGGCGAGCGCGTCTTCCTCCCACACCGTCCGGGTCTGTTTCGCCCCCGGCCACCTACGGCCGGTGTCCCAAAAAGCCCGGCGGTCCTGCTAAGGCGGGCGCCGGTACCTCTCGCTCCCGCGAGGTGCGTTTGCTCAGTGCTGCTTCTATCACTCTAAAAGGCGTCCGAGAGTGCGCTGGTGTCGCCGGAGCCCGAGGCGCGAGAGAAAGCTTTAAACGACGGGGAGGCAGTGACCGCCCCCGTATGTCCGCTGCTCGCAAGGGCCTCTCTAGCCGAGGTGCTCCCAGGCGCACCCGCGCATGGGGCACGGTTGTTTCTCGCAAGTAGTCCAAAGCCGTCTTCCGCCTCGCCCGAGGCTGGAAGTGTCGGCGTGGCTCCCGCATGCAAGCCACACGCGGCTCCACGGTGGCTTCCCTCCCCCCCTCTCCGGAGGGGGCGGCCCCATCCCATGTGGAGCCGCTAAGCCGCCGGGAAAGCGGCCTCGGTTCCCCGTGGGCGACAAAGGCGTCCTCCTCGGCACTTTGCGAGCTGGGCCGCCGGAGAGAGCAGTTAACCCGGATTGTCGAGGTTGTCCGTTGCCTTTGTCCCATATTACCTAAGCCTGGTCCTTGTTACCTTACTGGTAAGGGTTAGGGACGCTGAGCGCGCTCCATCTTCTCGGCTCTATGTTGGGCTCTCTCTAAACAGGTCCTCGACTTAAGACCGACCGGTCTTCGTAGGCATCCTTCATCTCGGCAGGTTGCGAGCTGGGCCGCCGGTGAGAGCAGTTAACCCGGATTGTCGA